>NC_089017.1:58142821-58375400 GCF_963932015.1 Anas acuta | reverse complement strand
GTGTTATTTACCAGAGTTGTTTCATTTTGGATAAGGAAGTACATATTCTCTGCACCAGGAAACATCAGTTGCTCAGCTCAAGGGTTAGGACTCTCTTACAGGGCTTTGCAGAACAGGTATTTTCAGAAAACAAGTACAACAGGTGCAAAAGTTGACCAGGACACAGTTTTCACCTTAGTTGCTTCTAAAGCTTTTGCAATCTATCTTTCCAACCAAGCTCTTGTTTCTTTACACAATTACAGTTTAACCCATCCTGGATCTTTCCTTGGTATTCATCCTACATTGCTCCCTTTTTGTTTAAGCTGGTATAGAACATGTAAGACCATGTAGTACCTGTTTAGACACCAGCTCTCAGCCAGTATGACACATTTTGAAATGGCAACTTTAAGTCTGCCAGGGACTGGTAAGTGTCATTGTATCCAGTGCAGTGTTTGTTGGACTGACATGAGACATTTAAAACCAAAGTCGCAGTTTTCTTCTGACTTAATTTGTGTTCAGTGGCATCAATAACTTTGTTCTCTGAAAAAGAGACACTGATTAAAGGTTCTCACTCCAGACTTTCCTCTCTCAACATTTGTGTTCATAGCCTGAAGAACAACCCTACTATAAAGCTACAAATAAAATAGTGGTATAGAGCCTAAGGTAAGCTGCCAGTCTCTTCTCTTATTCCTCAGATATTTGCCATCTGCTGAAAATTCTTTATTGCTTTAATGGGGAAAAAAAGATAAAAAAATAAAATAAAATCTGAAGATCTCCTTGGTACACAATGAACATTTTATACCACACATGGAAATTTGATTAAAAAAATATGTTTTGTGAGTTTTTTAGAGTAACATTTTGTGCATGCCCCACAAATCTACTCCTTTTGTTTTTTGTATATGGAAGATATTCAGATACTTCAGTGATGCACAGCAATAAAAAACTCTAATGTAAATCTTAACATGGGCAGAAATTCTGACTTACGTACAAGCTGGGAATTAATTACAGTTCCTAGAGGATGGATTTGTTATCATTAAAGAATATGCAGTTATTAAATGCGGTATATTTAATCTTTGGAGTTTTTTTCTCTTTCAAAGAGAACTTCAAGCATTCTATCAAGTATAGAAACTTTTTTCTTTACTTCTATTCCTTCTGAAAGACTTGGCATTTTTTATCTGATCAAGAGTTTGAATCACACAAAAACCCAGAGCAGAAGTCTGATTTACCCACTTTATTTTCTCTTTTTATTAAATGAAACTAAATATATTGTTTTCTAAAGATTTTTACAAATGATAAATAATTTTGCAGTTATGTAACCTAGCCAATTTTTATGCAAGTGCAGTAATGGATCATAAGGTTAGCTCTGAATTGTGATCCCTTGTGCAGTTCTTAAATGAGGGGCAATGCCAACTCAGCTTGCTTAGCTCATTTACTCTGCATCTCAACTTGTAAATTAATCATTGCTGGCAACATCAATTTGGTTGTAATTAATCATACAGGGAGGAGCAAAGAAATTGCACTGAAGTGAGTCATATTAACAACGTTATCTGATTACTCTCAGTGTAATTTACCAGGATCCTGATGCGTTCATACGAGGCTTCTGGCTGCTAGTTTGGCACACAAGGAACTTATAAATTGCTACATGTGATAGGTAGAATAATGGGTAGTCCAACTAGCCATATATGTAGATTTCTAATGAACTCTGCTTTGATGCATTACTTTTGTGCCCATAATTGCACAGGTTCTCAGCCCTTTAGGTCTCAAATTGCCAGTGAAGAAAATGGACCTCTAGTGCCCCGTTATCACAGAATAAATAATTAAGACAACTTCCATGCAAGCCAAGGAGAATTACACCCTGGTGAAATGCTGCTACAGTGAAAGATAAAATATAAAGGAAACGGCTGTACTTACTTTAAAACACAAGGTACCAGGAACAAACAAAAAATGGAAAACAACTAGATAAACAAGTTCTTGTTATTGATGATGACTCTTTTTTTTTTTTTTTTTTTTTTTTTTTTTTTTTTTTTTTCCCAAAAGAAGAGCAAATGAGAAGATTAGATGTTGATGGTTTTATGAGGCAATAGGACATTTAGTTTTACTGTTTCAAAGGAATTCTTCTGTTAATAGGATACTCAAGATCTTGAATGACTCAATTCTCTTAACTTGAAGTTTCTTTACACATCTCTAATCTCAAAACAGGTTAATGGCAGACAATTTTATTTTTTAAAAAAATTATATAATTTTCATCTGAGATGTACATCACTGTCCAGAAAGGAAGCAGGAAAACAGTATGGAAGATAATCTTAAACATTAAAACAAAGCCCAAGTCTATGTTGAAGAAGTGAAACAATGGTTTTGCACATGTACATACCTCTAATACAACTGTACACATATCTAATGTACATACATCTAATGTAACTGTACGTATGTCCAATCTGTCTGTAGCTATCTACAGGCACATGCAGTCTAAACTTGAAACCTGAGGTCATACTTTACCAGAGAGTGTCAAAGGCACTGTATGTACATGACATGTACATGTATGTACATGTACATGTATTTATGTACATGATTGTACATAAATAATAACTGTTTGGAATTTGCATGCAAAGAAATATTGTTATTTCACACAGCATTGTACAGTAATTCTATGAATGCATTAAAATTAGTTCTCTTATTTTCATGATCCCAGTATTTTAAGATACAGTTTCCATTAAACTACTATGCTCGTGTCAGAACTTCACAATGAGCAAATGAGAAAGGTCAGAAATAAGGTAGATTGTCTTCACGTCTGAGTGCAGCTCACCATTTCCAGGAAAATAGATGACCTACTTAAACCTAGGGGCCAATAGTAAATGTATTTCAGCTTAGGCAATAATTATAGAAGGCCCATTAGGCTGTTACAGGAAGCTCTGTAGCAGGCCGCTGGAAGAAACTATTTCTTTTGTTTTAAATGGAATAGCAGTATGAAAACAGGTGTCTCCTGTCCTGGGAAAACTGAACTAACTGAAAAAGAGAAAAATCGGGTACTAGAAAGAACAGAGCAAATGCTTCTGTTACTTAAAAGTTAGGAACTTTAATTTTTGAGAGAATGAAGTTTTGCAATCACACAAGACCAAACTTTGCCTGTCCCCTGTAGAAATCCTGTCTCAAAGTCTCACCTCATTTTCAATTTATGTTCTCTAAGTTGCTAAGAAACTCATAAGAGAACACAAAGATTTTAATAAAATGGCTTTAGTTAGCATGTGGTTTCTCATGACTTAAGTCAACCAAACACAGATTCTGGAGTTAGATGAAATCGCAGAAAAACTATGATCTCAATTTCATTATAATTATAGGACAGTGAGAGCAAAAAATGCTCAAATTATTTGGATGCCTATGCATAGGACTACGTCTCAAAAATACCCCAGTTATCCAGGGTTATTGCTGATCAGTCTCACGCAGAAGACATTTTTACACAACTCAGTATGCTAGAAATTATACTTGCTACACTTGTGGATTTTATACATTCTAAATACATAACTACATTGCCCTGGACACTTCAAGCCATCAGCTTTTCCACAGAAGCTGGAATGCAACGGCCTCATTATAGACATTGCATGTTCTGCTGGAGAAGCTTTTCAACCACATAAATTGATAAAACATATTACTGTGCTTTAAATTCCTTTTCTGGTCATCTTGAATACTGAGACATAAAAAAAGATAAGATTCAAAGATTAAAAAGATAATAATATATTTTTTTCCAATGTGATAGTGTCTGTAACATGATTTTATTTTATTTATTTTTTCTAACATAGGATTTCAGGCACTTATAACAATGTGTTAATTCCCAAAAAAATATTTCCTAAGATAAAATCAAAATAAAATAAAAACAAAAAACAAAACAACACACAAACAAACAAATCCCTCAGACTGGTGCCAGTTGAATAGAATATGTCATTTCTTAAAAGTGTATGAGCTTAAACTAAACAAACTAAAACTAAAAAAAAAAAAAAAAAAAAAAAAAAAGTTCTGCTGATATAATACAAATGTGAAAATGTAACAAGATAAAAGAAGTATAATGTGATCCACATGTAAGAGGAGAATTTTCTGAATTTTCTGGTTTTAAGACAGGATTTTCTTCAACTCAAGTCAAATTCTGTTTTCCAAAATCAGCAAGAAGTTTTAGGAGAATACATACAATTAAAAATATTGTAATTGCATGTATTCTGCACTACAAAAAGGTAGATAAATTTATAGGAAGAATTACATCACATGCACACACACAAAAAAAAAATAAAATATTGAAAACAAAACAATAAATTTGCAAGGTGTATTCTTATGTTTGTAGTGTGTTGATGCCTGTTGGGGGTTTCAAAGTGAGGAACTTGCTGTCTGATACAAGTATATTATCTGATATATTCATATCATTTTGGTGTTTCTGCTGGGTATGCATAGATCTGGGAAAAACTTTTCTGCTTTTGATACATTCACAATGACAGATGTGATGGGTGGGCTTGGTATCAAATTCTGGAGGATAAAGGAAGTCTTACACTCATAAATAGTCTACTGAATGTTTTGTTTTTGAGATAGTGAAATAGATAAAATATGAACTACACATGCTCATTACATCACAGGAAGCTAACTGTTTTAAAAATATGGTTTTTGTAAGCACAAACAAGTGATGGTGGAGCAGTATCCTAGTTTTAAAACAAAGGAAATCACAGACATGCAAATGAACTGGTTATGCAGAGGTGGAGAAAGAAGGATTATGGCAGAAAAGTTACATGAGAAGCAGTTTCCTTAGAAGGAACTGTGAGGATGAAGGGTCCTTTAAAGAGGCATGAAATGGATTTTTTTTATTATAAGCCTAGTTTGGCCTGTTCTTCTCTTATGGATTGAAAGACCTTTTTATTTTGAGTTACATCCACTTGTGAAGAAAAATTAGTCAGGTTTTCTACAAGTCTCTCTTTCTAAAGATCAGGTGGTATTGATCTAAGCATAAGGTAGATGGCAGAAATAAGGCAGAATTATCATGGGGTGGGGCTGCAACAAATAATCCTTTATGAATTGTATAGCTTTTTATTATTGCTGATAATTTTGCATCTGAAAATCTGTATTTTTAAGGATAGCTGCAAACACTGTGTAAAGTGAAACATTTAGTCATGTATTTTTCTCTTGCATACAGTACACTTGTGATACTTGGTTTTCAAAATGATTTAGTGTTCTCCTAAGAAGCTGCTATTACTAGTACTTTTAAGCCTTGCCACACATCTCTGAAACTCTGTCTAAATTTAACATGACCATAAGAAGTACAGCAAGTAGGAGATTGAAAGAGCTTTTTGAGTTATTTGTTATTTTTTGAGTTATTTCCAAGAATGTTTTGAGGGTGCCAGGCTTTCTTATGATTAATTGAACAAAAATGAATAATGGCACTTTAAAAAAAAAAAATTTAAAAAATCTACAAAATAACATAAGCATTTTATTTAATTTAAAGACCCTAAATCATTTATGAGGTCTTATTAATACACTCTACTCCATATTAAAAACAGTGCTTCAATTTAAAACTAACTGTTAAAGTGAACAAGTTTTTTCTTAGAGTAAGACCTGTCTCTAAAGAAGTAACTAATCCATTATAAAAAGGTTTCTAATATTTAATCTTTGAATATACCTACTATTGTATGAACTTCTTATCCTTCCAGAAAAAGGTTAAGATTCCTGATGCAAAATATAAAATAACATCCATATTATGTATATGCAGTTCCAAGGGAGGTGGTCCAGTCTAATTATCTGAAGACTGTAAATTTTCCTTGGCTTTATCTGATAGGTGACTCCATAATGGTTATCATTATTGTGATCTACATTATTGAAATTTTATGGGTTCTACATTACTGTTGAACACACAGAAAACAAACAAACAAACAAAAACAAAACACCACAACCAACAACAAAAAAGTGTCAGTAATACCTGTAACTGAAAAGAATGTAAATAATTCATTATTGCCACTTATAAAGGTTTCTCCACTACAAATAAGACCTACTAATCCCTACCAATTAATGTGCTAGAAACATTTCCTTCCAGTCCAAAAGTGCTGTGGTCAGTGTAATACTTAATACATGAACAAGACAAAACAACTGTGATCTTCTTTCTCCACTGGTCCTCCTCTGTCTAGCATATTTCCTTCAGAAGTACAGGAAAAGACAGAAAAAAAAAAAAAAAGGCCTGTCATGCAGAGCAGGGAAAGGAAAACAACGACAAAACAAAACAAACAAAAAAAAATTACAACAAAACCCACAACAACAACAAAAACTCTTCCTGGCCATTTGAGTAGCTGTCTTAGAAACTGACTTTTGACTTTACTGCAGGACAGGAAGCTCAATGATGTTGAGGAGCACAGTTAAAGCCTATGAAGAAATGCCAATGTAATAATTCAGAGATTCAAAGCTAACAAAATGAGAAGGAACCACTAATGCTATCTAGCTTAGACATTCGTGCATAATATATAGATTTTTTTTTTTTTTAACATTAAAATTCACATCTAGATCATTTCAGATGAAACGCGTATTTCCAGGTTCCTGACAGCAACTTTCCCGTGATAAACTTAGTAACTTTTAATTCCAGAACCCAATATTTTAATTACATTCTCCCAGCCACTGGAATTGATTACATTTTTGTCACTCAGATTGAGAAGTTTGACGCTTCAGAGAGGTCTTCAGATCAGGCCAATCACTTAGTTAGAATAATTGCATCACTTTTCTCCTCAAGGAAATAAACTCCAGAAGCTTCCTTATGTGAGGTTAGTTATCCTCCTTATCCTAGGACATCTTCATACTCTTTTACAGTTTGAAAGGTTCACTTAGCCTGCTCAGTAACAGCACTGTGTGTTATTTCCTGCAGTTATCACAGCCACCCTAAAACTCTTCCATAGCTGTCTTCTTCCAGTAGGGTTTCCTATCCCACAGTCATATATTGCAGTTGTTAGCCTACATATATTTGGTGTGCTACAATGTCTGAGTTGGGTTGTAGTTTAAGTAGCTGTTTCAGGTCAGTTTGTAAAAGAAAACTTCCTTTCTTATTATTTATTGATATACCAATCCTTGTAGCATATGAAAATTATTACAAGGAAGACCTGGTATCATCATTGAAATTTGTTCGAAAAGATATGGTTGGATCACAAATTAATTGTCCAGTAGAAAGAGTTCTACTGATTGACATCTCCCTGTTAACAGCTATGTTTCAAGAGCTGCCAGCAACAAATTAAAATCACATTTAAAATTTATTTCCCTTGTCAGTTGCTTTAAACTTTGGAAAACTAGCCTTATTGAAGGTCCAAAAATACACTGATGGCTGATAAGGTTTTTTTTTTTTGGTCATAAAATAAAAGCTGGAGGATCACGTGTATCATGATCACATATGTCTAATCAGTTTCTATTTTTCAATATTCAAATTCACAAGGAGAACTAGAGACAAATGGCGTTACCTTCTGTTAGGCACAGGACTTTCTGGATAAAAAGAATAATTTCTATTTTCTTGAGAAAATAATATATATATATTATTTTGAGAAAATTTTATTTTATTTCTCAATATATATTATATTGAGAAAATAATATATATATATAATATGTATATATATATATATATTACTGCATTCCTCTAACATTTGACAAAATGTCACACACACAGAAATCACCTGACACCGTATTTTTCTTCAGAGAAATTAAAAACTAATGTTTACGAGCCCTCTACTCTCCCTTTTTTGTTACTTGAAAGTGGGGATGTTGTGGCAGATAAGGAGTTATCAATATAATACTCCAAACTGTATTCTGATTCTAAATTGTTGATTAACTGGTGTCTGATGTCTGTTATCCACATTTTATCACACTTATTGTAGAAAGAGATTTGAATGTGTTACTTACAGATCAGAGTTTAAGAACTTTCAATAAAAACATATGTCTCACCTTTCTTTTCATGCATGAGTATCTCCAAGGCCTTCATTACTGTTTGGAGAAACAGAATGAAATATTGAAAATGTTCTTAAAGAACAAAAATGGTAACCCTAGTTGCAAGTGAAAATAACAACATTAATCTTTATGATTAGGCAAAAACATTTAAACGAACCAATTGACATTCTCATGCCAAAGCAACATGTCTGTTTGCTACTCAGTAAAAATGACTGTGATATTCTGCTCTCTGCTTAAATATAATGTTTGAATTCATCTTCATGTGGAAAAGGTTTATCCATTAAAAGAACCGCAGGAAATGGCATTTAATTTGGAAGATCTGGCATCATTTTGTTTATTTACATATTGTTTCTGTTTATATACAAACATATACAAAAGCTAACCACATGCACGCACACTTGCATTTATAAAAGCAAGCTAGATCTTTTCTGGCAACAATAAATACATATTTTGCCCAAAGCAAAAAATGTTATGGTGATATATTGCTGTAGTCAGTTTTCCACAGAAAAGAAATAAAAGATTTTTATGTTCCTTGTATGCCTGGTTGTGATGAGAGCCTGGAATCTGAGAGACCTGTGTAAATGCCTTCTGGGTTCAACATCCTTATCTAACAGACAGATAGTCAGGTGCTGACCTTTCTGCAACAGGAAACCCAAGCTTTAGTAAAAGGAGGTATTGAGCAGCCTATTTCTTTTGATATGTTTTATTATTATTATTATTATTATTATTATTATTTTATTTTTATTTTTATTTATTTATTTATTTATTTATTTATAAATAGCACTGGATATGCAAAAACAAATTCTGAGACTTGTGAAGACTCCCATGGGTAGTTGACTCTCACTGTGTCCCCAGGGAGATGAATGCTGCCCTCATGTGTGAGTGGTGCCTGTGGGCAGGCAAGAACGACCCATATCCCAAGTTCACCCTAGAATATCTGTGCAAAACCTAACTTGAAGTTTGTCTTCATTACAAAGCTGTGGTTTTGGAAAGTCTCTTCCCCTGTCAGTCTTATCAGTACGGGTCAGGTGGCTGAAAAGAGACCAAGAAATTGCATGTGGCCACTCACAGAACAGAATCACCAAATAATGTGTGTTCGAACATGGTGAGCACAGTGATTTCTGTAAGACAAAGGCAGTTGAAATCAAGACTTCGAAGATTTTTTCTCCCCTATGTTTACTCTGGAAAATAAAACGTCTGTTCTTCCAGCAAAGCAGAGCTGGTGGCCAAGGAGGACACAACCAATGCAGTCCTCAGCCTCTGTTGACAGCACCTTTTGCTGGCACAGAGAAAGATAATATACAGACTTAGTGACAGAGCCAAAGAATGTCAGACTGTAGGCTATGACTATACATATTCTGCTCAGTAATAAGGATGATGACAGTGTCTCAAGAGTTGTTATTTATTTATTATTTATTTATTTATTTATTATTAAAGAATGGCTTGCATAATACCAGTGACAACCTTTTCATAGTCAGAGTTCACCTATTCAGAAGAAACATACTTGCCCAATTGAGAAAAATTTCAGAGCTCCTGGATTAGAAATTATTCACCTCCTGCTTTTTTGTGTCCAACAGCTCAAACACCTGTAAAAAATCCATATGTCAAACGTTGAAGGTAAACTCACTTTTTTTTTTGTACTTCTCAGATATCCACCAAAGTGACAAACTCTCATTCCCAGCAGAGTGTTTCCTCCCTCTCATTTCCTCAAACCTCACAAATCCTTTATAACACATACATTTCCAAGTAAAGTTTTAATACAACATTATGTGACATCTTACCCACTGTTGCAAATGCTAAAAAAGCAACACTGTAATTGACGGATGTCACTGAAGTTCCCACTTTAGATGGAACTGTATTAGGAATATAACATCACTGTGCTAAGGTCGTTGAAACAGTGGCATACAATTGCAAAGGTATCTGAAGACTCAGTACAGCAGTGCTCTTAAACAGCAAACCCGTGACACAACATTTCATAGGGAGACTCTAGATCACATGAGTAAAACTCTTATAGCAAAACAGGTTGTACAACCCTTGTAACGGAATTTCTTCCCCATCTATAAGGTGAAATATGAGGTTCTTGGAATAAAAATGAAGAGTTAAACATTAATAATTCTATTATTTTTTTTTCCATGTGTTTTAAAACCATGCTATCTGGATCATTCTAAAGACTACAGTTATGAATTATTTCTTAAAATAAAGCTTGATATGAGTTTCAAGAATACAGAAGTACTATTTAAATCCAATAAAAATGGAAGTTTCTGTGATTAAACAAAATTTACAACTGTCTGAATATTGTAGGTCCTCAAAAGTAAACAAGACGCATTTAAGAGTGGGTTTGGGAACCCTTCTTTTGCTGAGAACTTGCTCTTAATTCAATTTGAGACTAATGGGAACATTTGAATTATGAACCCCAAATAAAGTGTATAATGGAAATGTTTGACAGACACTTGGCCACATTGGCAGAGAATTTTTCAATAATGCATTAAGCCACAGGAGGAAACGAAGTTTGTTGTGGAAGAAAGACTCTTTAGAAGTCAGCAAAAAAAAGAAGCAGAACATTACTTCATGACAAACTGTTGATCTGTGGTTGGCAGTCAGTCTGTAAATATACTGTACACGGTTAGAAATAGTTATAGAAAATAATAATTTTATTGTTTTAAATGATAAGGAGAGAGGAAAAACATGACAACATTTTTATAAAACAGATTCACAGCAATAACTGAACTATTAAAATGAATACCATCTCCATAGGTATTTATGCAAGACTTATCCTAATTTTTAAATATTTATTTTCCTCTTTGCAGGGTTACTTCCTGTGTTGTTGTGATCATGCAATCACATGTTGCTCATCACCACATTTAGCTTCTAGCCCAATTAAGAACCTTCAGGAGTGCTGTCACATTGATTAGGGAAGTAACTTTAGGAAGAGATCATAATATTTTGCTGATTCAGCTGTTAAGCTATAGACAAACACATCATACTAATAATCTAGTTTTTACAGCAGAGAGGAGAAAGTAACTGTAACATATAGTCAGCTTGAAAAGACAGAAAATGAGTCTCCAAACAGCAATACCAATGTCAGCTATTAGTATAAATCAGCTCTGGGCTTCATCCTGCTCTGTTTTGTTGTTGTTGTTGAGCCACAAGTCTCTGTGCCTATACAAAGATCATTCTTTTAATGTGAGATTGGAAAGTATAAGAATACCAAATAAGAAGTACAGCATCCATGTCTCAACGGCTGTAAACTATTCCCAGTTATGCTAGTGAAGTTCTTAAACTTTTATGTAGTCTTCAGAATTAGTCTTGGAAACTTAAGATCAAGAAGTTAATTGAGAGAAGTCAGCATGGATTTACAATGGGAAAATCATGCATGAGCAATTTGATAGACCTTTAAGATGATAAAAAGCAGAGGATATCCATAGAATTATAGAATCATAGACTCATTAAGGTTGGAAAAGACCTTCAAGATCATCTGGTGCAACCATCACCCTACTACCAATGTCACCCAGTAAGCCATGTCCCTGAGCATCATGTGCAATCTTTTCTTGAATGTTTCCAGGGACAGTGACACCACCACTTCCCTGGGTAACCTGTTCCAATGCCTGATCTGAGAAGAAATGTCTCCTAATTTCTAACCTAAACCTCCTCTGCTGCAACTTGAGGCCATTCCATCTAGTCCTATCAGTAGTTAACTTTGAGAAGAGGCCAACACCCAGCTTCCCACAGCTTCCTTTCAGGTAGTTGTAGAGAGCAATAAGGTGAACCTCCTCTTATCCGGACTAAACAACCCCAGTTCCCTCAGCTGCTCCTCACAGGACTCATGTTTCAGGGCCTTCATCAGCTTTGTAACCCCGTTCTGGACACATTCCAGGGCCTCAATGTCCTTCTTGTAGTGAGTGGCACAAAACTGAACACAGTACTCAAGGTGTGGCCTCACCAGAGCAGAGTACAGGGGAATGATCACCTCCCTGGTCCTGCTGACTACATTATTTCAGATACAAGCCAGGATGCCATTGGTCACCTGGGCCACCCAGGCACACTGCTGGCTCATGTTCAGGTGAGCATTAATCAGCACCCACAGATCCTTTTCTTCTGCACAGCTTTCCAGCCACTCTGCCCCAAGCCTGTAGCTTTACAAGTGGTTGTTGTGACCAAAGTGCAGGACCTGGCACTTAGCCATGTTGAACCTCATCCCATTGGCTTCTGTCCATTGTCCCATCCTGTCCAGGTCCCTCTGCAGGGTGCTCCTGCCCTCTGGCAGATCAACACTTCCCCCCAACTTGGTGTCATCTGCAAACTTAACTGAGGGTGCACTCAATTCCCTCATCCAAATCATCAATGAAGGCATTAAAGAGGATGGGCCCCAACATCGACCCCTGGGGAACACCACTGGTGACCAGTAACCAGCTGGATTTCACTCCGTTCATAACCACACTCTGGGCCCAGCCACTCAAACAGCTTTTAACCCATTAAGGAGTGTACCTGTCCAAGCCAGCTTCTCCAGGAGAGTACTCTGGGAGACCATGTCAAAGGCCTTGATGATGTCTAGGAAGACTATGTCAACAGATCCACCAGGTGGGTCATCCAGTTGTAGAAGGAGATGAGGTTGGTTGGGCAGGACTTGCCTTTCATGAACCTATGCTGACTGGGCCTGATCCCCTAGCTGTCCTGCGTGTGCTGTGTGATTCCATTCAAGACGACCTGTTCCACCTTTACTGTCACTGAGGTCAGGCTGACAGGCCTGTAGTTCCCCAGGTCTTCCTTACAACCATTCTTATAGATGGGCACCACACTAGCAAGTCTTCAATCATCCAGAACCTCTCCAGATGACCAAGACTACTGATAGATGATGGAAAGTGGTTCAGCAATGATATCTGCCAACCCCCCCCAGCACCCTCAGGTGGATCCCATCTGGCCCCATGGACTTGTGACAGGTCAGATGGAACAGCAGGTCTCTAACTCTTTCCACCTGAATTGGGGGAGGGGGATTCTTCTGCTCCTCATCCCAGACTTCCAGGTTGTGAGGCTGAGTACCCCAAGGATAAGTGGTCTGGCTAGTAAAGACAGATGCAAAGAAGGCATTAAGAACCTCAGCCTTTTCCTTAACCTCAGTTGTCATGTTCCCCCCTGCATCTAGTAAAAAATGGAGATTCTCTTTGGCCCTCCTCTTGCCATTAACATATTTATAAAACCATTTTTTATTATCCTTAACCATAGTGGCCAGTTTGAGCTCGTATTGGGCATTGGCCTTCCTGATTTTTTGTCTAGCAACTTCCTTGTACTCTCCCTGAGTTCCCTGTCCCTTCTTCCACTGAATATAAACTCTCTTTCTCCTAGACACACAGCAAAATTTCCCTGTTCAGCCAAGCCAGTCTTCCCCACCAACTCATCTTATGACAAAGGGTGACAGCCTGCTCCTGCACCTCTAAAACTTCCTTCTTGAGGAGCATGAGGCCTTTCTGGACCCCTCTGCCCTTCAGGACTGACTCCCAAGGGACCCTCCCTACCAGCATCCTGAACAGTTCATATCCTGCCCTCTGGAAGTCCAAGACAGCAGTTTTACTGGTGCCCCTCCTGATTTCACCAAGAATAAACTACCATGTCATGGTCACTTTGCCCTAGACAACTCCCTACCAACATAGTCCTTCACTGTTCATGAACAGCAGGTCTAGTGGGACACCCCCCTGATAGGCCCACTAACCAGCTGAGTCAGGAAGCTGTCATCCATGCACTCCAGGAACCTTCTAGACTACTTCCTCAGGATTGTATTGTATTTCCATATATCTGGGAAGATAAAGTCCCCCTCAGGACAAGCACTGGTGACTGAGTGACATCCTCCTGCTGCTTGTACAACGCCTCCTCCGTCTCTTCATCCTGGTTTGGCAATCTATAACAGACCCCATCAGGATGTCCACCTTGTTGGCCTTCCCCCTCATCCTTATCCACAGGGACTCTACATTTTCATTCCCAACCCTGAGCTCAACATCATTGAAATACTCTTTAATATAGAGAGCCACGCCACCGTCCCTTCCTAGTTGCCTGTCCCTTCTGGAGAGCTTGTTGCCATCAATTGTATCACTCCAGTCATGGGAGTGGTCCCACCATGTTTCAGTGATGGTGACTAAGTCATAGTTTGCCTGCCACACAATGGCTTCACACTCTTCCTATTTGTTACACATGCTGTGTACATCGGTGTAGATGCACTTGAGTCATACCATCACTCTCACTCTCAACCTTGTGGCTGCTCTCCCAGGCTCATCTCTATTGAGCTTCATTTTCCCCTTGTTCCCCTTCATACCCTGTTTAAAACCCTCTTGATGAGCCCTGCCAGCTCTGAGGATAGAGTCCATTTCCCCTTTTGGGACAGTTGGGATCCATCAGCAGTCATCAAGCCGGGTGTTGAGTAAACCTCTCCATGATCAATAAAAAAAAAAAAAATCCTGTGATGGCACCAGCCTTTCAGCCATGTATTAATTAGCTGGGCCTTTCAGGTCTGCTCAGTATCCTTCCCTCCCACTGAAGGGATAGAGGAGAGCACCACCTGTGCACCCACTCCATCCAGTAACCACCCCAGTCCCCTGAAGTCCCTTTTCATAGCCTCAGGTTTCTTTCAGCAATTTCATTGCTGCCAGCCTGAATTCTCACTAATAGGTAGTAATAAAAGGGGTGAACAAGGTCAGAAGTCTTTTGAAACTGTCTCCCATCACATCCTCATTGACAAAATGATTAGGTATGGTCTAGACAAGCAGACAATGAAGTGGACAGAAAAGTGGGTGAACTGTTGGTCTCAAAAGTAATCAGTGATGCGAAGTCCAGATGGACACGTGTCTGTTAGTCTGATAATAGACCAATACTATTTAATTTCTCCATTAATGACCTGGAAGACAGGACAGAAGGTACCCTCAACAAATTTGCAGAAGATACAATATTAGGAGAACAGTTTGACACAGATGGTTGTGCTCTTATTCAGAGGGACCTCAAAAAGTTAGAGAAAGGGGCCCACACAGCTATGAAACTCAACAAAGGAAAATGCAAACTCCTTCAACTTTTTGAAATCAACCTCAGAAACAGTCCAAGCTGAAGGTCATTCTGCTGAAAAAGAGTTTGTCAGAAAAAGACTTGAGTGTCCTAGTGGACACTGAATAAACTGTGAGCAATAGACGTGCCTTTGTTGCTAAGAAGGCCAACAGCTGCCTGTGCTGCATTAGGAAGAACTTGGCCAGCAGGTAGAGAGGGAGGTGATCCTTCCCCTCTACTCAGCACTAGTGAGACACATCTAGGTGCTTGGTCCAGTTCTGGGTGCTCTGGGAAAGAGACGTGGATGCAGTGGGCATCCAACAAAAACCCACAAAGATTGAAGGCCTGGAGTATTAGTCATATCAGGAGGTACAGCCTTGGGTAAACTTCTATAGCTGATATTGATTTAAGCAAGGGGATTGATAAGATGGTCTCCAGATATCCCTCCCAACAGCATTCACTCTTTGATTCTGTGAGAAAAGATGTTCTAAAACCATTCACAGTTTATGTGGTGTCCCAGGAAAAAAGAAATCCTAATTAATCCCAGACATGCCATATTCTGTGCTATGGTAGGTCCAAATTGAAGAATTGTCCCAGAGTGCTTGCAGTACCTCAAGTTACTGGGCGTGGTATTAATGAATAAAGACAAAATGTAAGTGTTGTCTTGCTGTATGTATATGTGTGTATGTATATATATATATAATGTATATATATAATAGCAATACAATTTTGTTGTTGTTTTCATGTATATTCAATATCTGTGTATATTCAATACCTGTTTTGCCTCAAGATATGATGAATAGCTACAGAAAACAAGATTTTATGTCATTGCTTTGTTAAAACCTTGGGAACCACTCATTTCACTTACATTCTATTGAAAATTTAATGGTGGAAAGAATCAGTTTGTTGTAACATAAGGCAGTATCATTTTGACACTGCTAAAGCAATGTACATGATCATTATAAAAACATTTTTTTTGAAATATCCTGAGCTACCACACAACACAATAAATCCATTTGATCTAATTCCATGTCAAACTAATATTTGAGAAACAGTGTTATCAACAGTTGAAAAAACAAGTCACATTAAAATCATTCTTAAGCATTTCAAAATTTCATCTAAAGACAGATATTTAGAGGTCCCGGAGGGGAGAAAAAGAAGGTGTAAGTGTATGCGCGTGTGTGTACATGTGTGTTTGAAGCCTTCTTTTCTTAACTGGTTTTCAATTACAAGTTTTCTTGCTTTAACACCAACAGCGTAACTATTAAGACACTTTGGAACATCCACTCCTGCCTCGAACAGCCCTTCTGTTTAAATTATCAGCATCCAGAATCACAGAATCATGGAATTGTCTAGGTTGGAAGAGACCTCCAAGATCACCTAGTCCAACCTCTGACCTAACACTAACCAGTGCTCCACTAAACCATTTCACTAAGCTCTACATCTAAACGTCTTTTAAAGACCTCCAGGGATGGTGAATCAACCACTTCCCTGGGCAGCCCGTTCCAATGTCTAACAACCCTTTCAGTAAAGAAGTTCTTCCTAATATCCAACCTAAAACACCCCTGGTGCAACTTTAGCCCATTCCCCCTCATCCTATCACTAGGCATGTGGGAAAATAGACTAACCCCCACCTTGCTACAGACTCCTTTAATGTAGTTATAAAGAACAATAAGGTCACCCCTGAGCCTCCTTTTCTCCAGGCTGAACAAGCCCAGCTCCCTCAGCCGCTCCTCGTAGGACTTGTTCTCCAGACCCCTCATCAGCTTTGTCGCCCTTCTCTGGACTCGCTCAGGCACCTCGATGTCCTTCTTGTAGCGAGGGGCCCAAAACTGAACACAGTACTCGAGGTGCGGCCTCACCAGAGCCGAGTACAGGCGGACGATCACTTCCCTAGACCTGCTGGCCACACTGCTTCTTATACACGCCAGGATGCCATTGGCCTTCTTGGCCACCTGAGCACACTGCTGACTCATATTCAGCCAACTATCAACCATCACTCCCAGGTCCTTCTCTGCCTGGCAGCTCTCCAACCACTCATCTCCCAGCCTCTAGCTCTGCTTGGGGTTGTTGCACCCTGCAGGTGCAGGACCCGGCACTTGGCCTTGTTGAACTTCATGCAGTTGACCTCAGTCCATCGGTCCAGCCTTTCCAGATCCTCTTGCAGAGCCTTCCTTCCCTTGAGCAGATCGACACACACACCTAACTTGATGTCATCTGCAAACTTACTGAGGGTGCACTCGACCTCCTCATCCAGATCATAAAAAGATATTGAAGAGAACTGATCCTGGTACTGAGCCCTGGAGGATGCCACTAGTGACCAGCTTCCAACTGGATTTGACTCCATTCACCACAAATCTTTGGGCCCGGCTATCCAGCCGGTTTCTAACCCAACAAAGTGTGCACCAGTCCAAGCCAAGAGCAGCCAGTTTCTTGAGGAGAATGTTGTGGGGAATGGTGTCAAAGGCCTTACTGAAGTCAAGGTAGACCACATCCACAGCCTTTCCCTCATCCACCCAGCGTGTCGCTTTGTCATAGAAGGAGATCAGGTTTGTCAAGCAGGACCTGCCTTTCATAAACCCATGCTGACTGGGCCTGATAGCCTGCTTGCCCTGCAAGTGCCGCATGATGACTCTCAAGAGAATCTGTTCCATGAGCTTCCCTGGCACTGAGGTCAAACTGACAGGCCTATAGTTCCCCAGGTCTACCCTCAGGTTCTTCTTGCAGATGGGCATCACGTTTGCTAGCCGCTAGTTGACTGGGACCTCCTCTGATAGCCAGGACTGTTGATAAATGATGGTAAGCAGCTTGGCCAGCTCCTCCGCCAGTTCTCCCAGTACCCTCAGGTGGATCCCATCTGGTCCCATTTACTTGCATATATCCAAGTGCCGTAGCACGTCGCCAACCATTTCCTGGTGGATTATGAGGGCCACATTCTGCTCCCCATCCCCCTCCACCAGCTCAGGGTACTGGGTATCCAGAGAACAACAGGTATTGCCTCTAAAGTGCGGCCTCACCTCGAGTACTGTGTGCAGTTCTGGGCACCACAGTATAAAAAGGACATGAAACTGTTGGAGAGTGTCCAGAGGAGGGCTACAAAGATGGTGAAAGGCCTGGAGGGGAAGACGTATGAGGAACGGCTGAGGTCACTGGGCCTGTTCAGCCTGGAGAAGAGGAGGCTGAGGGGAGACCTCATCACAGTCTACAACTTCCTCGTAAGGGGGTGTCGAGAGGCAGGAGACCTTTTCTCCATTAACACCAGTGACAGGACCCACGGGAACGGGGTTAAGCTGAGGCAGGGGAAATTTAGGCTTGACATCAGGAGGGGGTTCTTCACAAAGAGGGTGGTTGCACACTGGAACAGGCTCCCCAGGGAAGTGGTCACTGCACCGAGCCTGACTGAATTTAAGAAGAGATTGGACTGTGCACTTAGTCACATGGTCTGAACTTTTGTGTAGACCTGTGCGGTATTAAGAGTTGGACTTGATGATCCTTAAGGGTCCCTTCCAACTCAGGATATTCTATGATTCTATGATTCTAAAGACTGAGGCAAAGAAGGCATTAAGCACCTCCGCCTTTTCCTCATCTTTTGTAACAAGGCTTCCCCCCGCATCCAGTAAAGGATGAAGATTCTCCTTAGTCCTCCGTTTTGCACTGATGTATTTGTAAAAAGATTTTTTGTTGTCTTTAAGGGCAGTAGCCAGATTGAGTTCCAGATGAGCTTTGGCCTTTCTAATTTTGTCCCTGCACAGCTTTGCAACATCCTTATAGTCCTCCTGAGTGGCCCGCCCTCTTTTCCAAAGATTATAAACCCTCTTTTTTCTCCTAAGCTCAAGCCACAACTCTCTGTTCAGCCAGGCCTGTCTTCTGCACCGGCTCATCTTTGGGCATGTGGGGACAGACCGCTCCTGTGCCATTAGGATTTTCTTCTTGAAGAGTGCCCAGCCTTCCTGGACTCCTCTGCCCCTCAGAACCACCTCCCAAGGGACTCTACCAACCAGTGTCCTTAGCAGCTCAAAGTCAGCCCTACGGCAGTCCAAGACTGGTTTTACTGATGTCCCTCCCGACTTCACCACGAATAGAGAATAGAGAATTTTGTGGTCACTCTGCCCAAGACAGCTCCCAGCCACCACATTTCCCACCAGTCCTTCTCTGTTTGTGAACAGAAGGTCGAGCAGGGCACCTCCCCAGGTAGGCTCACTAACCAGCTGTGTCAGGAAGTTATCTTTCACGCTCTCCAGGAACCTCCTAGACTGCTTTCTCTGGGCTGTGTTGTGCTTCCAGGATATGTCAGGGAAGTTGAAGTCCCCCATGAGAACAAGTATTGACGGTTTCACAGCTTCTGCCATCTGCCTGTAGAATTCCTCATCTGTCTCCTTATCCTGGTTCGGCAGTCTATAACAGACCCCCACCAGGATGCTTGCCTTGTTGGCCTTCCCACCGATCCTAACCCACAGGGACTCAACCTTATCATTCCCATCCTCAAACTCCTTGACATAAAAAAAAATCTGATATAGAGAGCCACACCACCACCCCTTCTGTACTGCCTGTCCCTTCTGAAGAGCCTATAGCCAGACATTGTAGCCCTCCCGTCATGAGAGTGGTCCCACCACATTTCTGTGATGGCAACCAAGTCATAGTCTACCTGCTGCATGATGGCTTCCAGTTCCTCTTGTTTGTTACCCATGCTACATGCATTAGTGTAGATGCACTTAAGTTGGGCCATTGCCTTCTCCTCTGGCCTAGCCATTATTTCCCCTGGCACACCTCCAACAAGCCTTATTTTAGCCCTGTCCCCCTTCTTATGTAGGTTAAAGCCCTCTCAATGAGCCCTGCCAGCTCCTGGGCTAGGATCCATTTTCCCCTTAGAGATAGGTGGAACCCTTCTGCAGCTATCAGGCTGGGTGCTGGGTAAAGTGCCCCATGGTCAAAAAAACAAAATTTCTGATTTGGCACCAGCCTCTGAGCCATCTGTTTATCAGGTGGGCTTTCCATGTCCTCTCTGCACTCCTCCCTGCCACTGTAAGAATGGACGAAAACACCACCTGTACTCCCGTTCCATCCACTAACTGTCCCAGTCCCCTAAAGTCCTGTTTGATAGCCTTCAGGCTTCTCTCTTCAATATTATCAATGCCGTTCTGGACTATCAAAAGAGGATAGTAATCAGAGGGGCAAACCAGGTTGGGAAGCTTTCTGTCAATGTCCCTGACCATGGCCTCAGGGAGGCAGCAGACTTCCCTGTGGGTAGGGTCAGGCCGACAAATAGGGCCCTCTGTTCTCCTGAAAAGGGAGTCATCTACAATGATTACCCTTCTGTCTTTCTTGGTGGAGGCAGTCTTGAGGCATGGAGTCGCCTTCCTTGCCATAGGCATCCTCCTGGGTACACTTTCTACCTCAACCTCACCCACTGGGTGAGGTAGAAAGTTGAGGTTCTCATGGGGGACTCTCAAGATCCAGGACCTCAAATCTGTTATGTAAGGGCACCTGGGAAGGTGGGGCTGGTGGGGCTGGTAGCAGGGGGCGTTGCTTGCGAGGTTGAGCAGGGACCTGTCTCCTTTCCTCCTCAACTCTGCCCGACTCCCCTCTCTCTGCCCAACTGTGACAGGGCAGGGGGTCCGCCCCCATTTGGGATGTCTCACCCCGGTATCTCTCCTTCGGGCCTGGTAGGGAGTTGCTCTCCTGCTCACAATCCCTGATGGCCCTCAACCTCTCCACCTCCTCCTTGAGCTCTGCCAACAGGCTGACCAGGTCATCCCCCTGTTTGTACCTCACACACACGGTGTCTCTGCTGCCCTCAGAGGGCAGCAACAGGCTCAGGCACTCCCTGCATCCAGAGACCTGAACTGCTGCATTTTTGAGTGGGCAGTCAGTCTGGGTGGATACAGACTTCCTAGGAAGAGCTCTCTGCCTAGTGTAGACCATTGTGGCCTAGCTAGTGGAAGACAGCCATTAGAGGATTTGTTCTTATGGGTGGGAGACCCTCTCTGCTGCCTCAGCTGCCTCGCTGCTGCCTCAGCTGCCTCAAGTGGCCTTGATGCCAAAAAGCAAGCCCTACCTGTCCTGATGCCCCGCTCCACTGCAGAACGCGTCTGCCCTGGAGCTGATTGCCTCGACAAGTGGATGAAAGTATATAACCAAGTATTGCTTATAGATACTAAAGTAACAAGTATTGCTTATAGGTACTGAAGATAGATCATAGATTACAATATCATCTAGTTCTCTTTGGTGGTAGAGAAGGGCTGGGTGAAGTTGTCACTGCTGTCACTGTTGAAGGTAGTAGGGAAAACCTCTGAGTTTTCTCATAGGATTGTCTGAGGGCTCCTCAGAGAAGGTAATGATCCCAATACCCGTCTGGAATTTTCTTCTTCTTGCATCCCTCCAGGGGTAACTCTGCCTGCTGCTTCCCTAAAGTGCTTATGTACCAATGCATGAAGCTTGGGAAATAAATAGGATGACCTCAAGATCTGTGTTTGGTCGCAGGGCCACGATCTTGTTGCAATCACAGAGATGTGGTGGGACAGCTCACACGACTGGCACGCTGTCATGGAGGGCTATGTCCTTTATAGGAAAGACAGGCTGGGGAAGAGAGGAGGTGGGGCTGCCCTTCATGTGAGGGAGCAATTAGAGTGTACCCAGCTCCACCTGGGGGAGGGTGAAGGACAAGTGGAGAGCTTGTGGGTGAGAATTAAGGGGTGGGCTAGTATGGGGGACACTGTTGTGGGGGTGTACTACAGGTCACCAGATCAGGAGGAGGAGGTCAATGAGGCCTTCTACAAGCAGCTGGTAGTAGCCTCATGATCACAGGCACTGGTTCTCATGGGGAACTTCAATTATCTAGACACCTATTGGGTAAAGAACTCAGACAGGCACGCACAGTCCAAACAGTTCCTTCAATGCATTGAAGACAATTTTCTGGCACAGGTGGTGGAGGAACTGACGAGGCAGGGGGTGCTCCTGGACCTTGTCTTTACCAACAGGGATGGGTTTGTTAGAGATGTGAAGGTTGGAGGCAGCTTAGGATGCAGCGACCATGAGATGGTGGAGTTCAAGATGGAACTTGGTGGAAGAAATAAGGCTAAAAGCAGGATTGCTACCCTGGACTTCCGAAGAGCCAACTTCGACCTCTTCCGGGACATGCTTGGGAGTACATGTATCTCATGGGCTGGGTTGCTAGAAGGCAAGGGTGCTTGTGAGAGCTGGGCTACATTTAAGCAGCACTTCTTCCAAGCTCAGGATGGGTGGATCCCTAAGAGTAGGAAATCGGGGAAGGAGGGCAGGAAACCTGCGTGGAGGAGCAAGGAGCTCATCGAGAAGATCAAAAGGAAGATGAAGATTTATGAAATGCGAAAAAAGGGCCTGTCGTTTTGGGAGGAGTATAGAAGTATTGTCAGGGCCTGCAGGGATGCAACAAGGAAGGTTAAAGCCCACTTAGAGACGTGGCTTGCAAAAGAGATAAAAGATAATAAGAAGGTTTTGTTTGTTTGTTTGTTTGTTTTTTAAGTGTGTAAACAGTAAAAGGAAGACTAGGGATAATATCGGTCCCTTGCTGAACGAAGGAGGTGTCCTGGTAACGGGAGATGCCAAGAAGACAGAGATACTGAATGCTTTCTTTGCTTCAGTCTTTGCTTCAAGGACTCCCCCCTGGGAGTCCTCAGCCCTGAAGGGAGGAGAAAGAGTCTGGGAAGTGGAGATCTCCCCCCTTGTTAACAAAGGTGTGGTTTGAAAGTGTCTGAGTTGGCTCAACGCACACAAATCCATGGGTTCCGACGGGATGCATCCACGTGTGCTAAGGGAGTTGGCAGAGGTGATCACTGAACCTTTCTCTGTCATCTTTGAAAGGTCCTGGAGAACAGGAGAGGTGCCTGAAGACTGGAAGAGAGCCAATATCACTCTGGTCTTCAAGAAGGTCAAGAAGGAGGATCCGGGAAACTACAGGCCAGTCAGTCTCACCTCTGTCCCTGGAAAGGTATTGGAACAGCTTGTTCTGGGTGCCATCTTCAAGCAATTGGAAGAGAAGAAGGTTATGAGGAGTAGTCAGCATGGATTCACCAAGGGGAAGTCGTGCTCAACCAACCTTGTTGCCTTCTACGATGGCATCACCAGGTGGGTAGATGAGGGGTGGGCAGTGCATGTCATCTACCTTGACTTTAGCAAGGCTTTCGATACTGTCTCCCATGATATCCTGATAGCAAAGCTGAGAAAGTGTGTGATAGAGGAGTGGACAGTAAGGTGGGTTGAGAACTGTCTGACTGACCAAGCTCAGAGGGCGGTGATTGGTGGTGCAGAGTCCAGCTGGAGACCTGTGACTAGCAGTGTTCCCCAGGGGTTGGTGCTGGGTCCAGTCTTGTTCAACATCTTCATGGACGACCTTGACGAGGGAATAGTGTCCACTCTCAGCAAGTACACCGATGACACAAAGCTGGGAGGAGTGGCTGACACGCCAGAAGGCTGTGCTGCCATTCAGTGAGACTTGGACCAGCTGGAGAGATGGGCAGGAAGAAAAAAAATGAGGTTTAATAAGAGCAAGTGTGAAGTCTTGTACCTGGGAAGGAACAACCACATGTATCAGTACAGGTTGGGGGATGACCTGCCGGAGAGGAGCTCTGTGGAGAAGCACCTAGGGGTCCTGGTGGATGACAGGTTGACCATGAGCCAGAAGTGTGCCCTCATGGCCAAGTGGGCCAATGGGATCCTGGCGTGCATTAAAAGGAGTGTGGCCAGCAGGTCAAGGGAGGTGATCCTCCCCTTCTACTCTGCCGTGGTCAGGCCTCAACTGGAGTCCTGTGTCCAATTCTGGGCTCCCTGGTACAAAAAAGACAGGGATCTCCTGGAAAGAGTCTAGCGGAGGGCCACAAAGATGATACAGGGCCTGGAGAATCTTCCTTATGTGGAAAGGTTGAGAGACCTGGAGAAAAAAAGACTGAGAGGGGATCTCATCAATGTGTTTAAATACCTGCAGTGTGGGAGACAGAAGGATTTGGCTAACCTCTTTTCAGTGGTTTGTGGGGACAAGACAAGGGGTAATGGCCACAAGATAGAGCACAGGAAGTTCTGCACCTACATGTGAAAGAACTTCATGGTGAGGGTGACAGAGCACTGGGACAGGCTGCCCAGGGAGGTTGTGGAGTCTCCTCTGGAGGTATTCGAGGCCCGTCTGGACACCTTCCTGGGCAGCCTGCTCAAAGGAACCTGCTTTGGTAGGGGGGTTGGACCCAATGGTCTTTTGAGGTCCCTTCCAACCCCTTAAATTCTGTGATTCTGTTTGACAGCTAGTTATGCACTTGGATTTATAGATGCTTCTGCATCAGGAGTCTCCAACTAAGGAAACTCTAGTTACACAGGTCATCCTGTCTTATTTATTTTTGCTCTTGCTTTTACAGTAGCATTTTCACATTTTACATGTATATTGTGTTTCAAATTTCTTCTTTGGTTGGAGTGATATCTCAGTTTTAATTTCATGTTTATTTTATGATCTCTGAAATAAGAGTTGGCTGTTTATCTAAGAAATCTTTCAGAGAGATATTTTCTTTTTATTCTCCTTAGTGAATAACTACAAAGATACTAGCTTTTCTAAAAGTAGCTGAAAGTCTGCTTTTCTATTTGCATAGCCTTTAGCTTCTCTTATGTCACTTATATGCATTTTTAGTTCCATTCAGAATTACTGATAACATTGTGTAAATTTGCTCCATATCAAGGAATATACCCAGTTTACAGTGAGTTCCAGATTACTAGAATATCTTTATTCCTTCGATATATAGGCAGGCCTATAATTAAATCTTCAGTGTATTTAAATTATGTACTCATTAAATTATACTAATAAAATATAATAGTAGCATTCATTTTAGAGAATTCTACACATTTTTTTTTTTTTTCTCATGCTTGGCTCTTTTTTAAAATAGTAATAGATTACATTAATGGGACAATTCATGTGTATAAAACCAAGCATGTGCTTAAGTGTCTGCATGATTGCATTCTTTGTGTACAAACGAGACAGGAAAATTAAGTTTGTGTAGATGGCCTTGCCAGTTTTCAGGACTGGGAGATATGCAAATGGAAATTCATTTCTTCTTCAGGATCTAATAAAAGTTAGCACCTGTTCTTCAGAGAAAAAACTAAGTAAATCTGAAAAATTGTCATTGAACACTGGGGGTCCTTTCTGCATTCTTTGGGAAGGAGTCTTAAATCACTTATGCAATATTTAAAATATCAGAGAAATTAGAACAACACAGATAGTGAAAAGGGGTAAAACAAATAGAAGGTTGTACAGGCAATCCTTAGTAACTTAGACCTATAGGTAATTATTATTTATGTTGATCCTGAAAAAGAAAATCATCTCTTGATTATAAGGGCTGTGTGCACTGCTTTTAAGAAAAACTACGGAGTCTGTCAGAAAACTCTTTGCTTCTTATCTGTCTCCATTGTACATCCTACTTACAAATAATGAAGCTGTTTCTGAATACTTTATGAATACTTACATGCAAAAAAAAAAAAAAAAAAAAAGAGAGAAAAAGAGATGAGAATAGGAGAAATAGAATGTAGCATTTTGTTCTGTAGTTTATAAATTAGCTATATATATATATATATATATATATATATATGTATGTATTATGAAATGCACTTCTGGTTTTATTCCCAAATTCTCTTTATCTCAGAAAATAGTCAAATTCATCTATAAATGGTTGCTCAGCCATTTCTCTGTGGTGACTACTTCTTATATGACTGGAAGATTCTTAGGGCACATTCTAGTCTTTCAAATGCATCACAGTGAGAAAATGCCCTCAGCCTCCAGTCAGTCCCCACTGGTTCACAAAATTAGTGCCTGAATATCATAATACTTCATGAAAAGGTTCTGAAGCATGGAGAAATCCCACCACCATGCACTAATATTACACAGACACAAGGCTACTCCACATGAAATATTCCTGAACTGAATAGGCTTCCTTGACTAATTATAATTAGTTCATAGGTAAATGACATGTAAGGACTATTTGGATCAACCCTATGCAGTCTCAGGACTTTTCAAGAACACAGCTGTTTCACAACAGCTAAATTCCTCTGGAAGTCAAACTGCTTATTTTGTATCTCACCTACTTTCAACTCCTGACCTCTTTTAATCCTTGTGCTCTTTTCAACAGCCTGCCAAAAAACCTGACAACCATACTATGCTCAGGGTGATGATAGTAAGTAGACCTGTGGTCACCTCTCAATAGATGTCACTGAATTTGAATTAGAGTGTGCTATCATAAGTCAAATAAACTACAATTTCAAACACTTAACAATTAAAAATTTCAGTTGGTGGAAAAACAAAAAAAAAAAAAAAAAAAAAAAAAAAAAAAAGAGAGAGAGAGAGAGAAATAACAGCCAGTGGTGGTGTTGTGGTTTAACCCGGCTGGCAGCTAAACACCACACAGCCGTTCGCTCACCCTCCCCCCTCCCTCTCTGGGATGGGGGAGAGAAATGGGAAAGTGAAGCCCATCAGTTGAGATAAAGACAGTTTATTAAGACAGGAAAATAATAATAACAATAAGAACAATAATGATGATAATAGTACTACTATTAATACTGTGTACGAAATAAGTGATGCACAATGCGACTGCTCACCAACCACTGACCAATGCCCAGTCTAACCCTGAGCACTCCAGCCCCCCCACCCAGGCTAGCCAGGCTATATTGTTTAGCATGACATCAGATGGTATGGAATATCCCTTTGGCCAATTTGGGTCAGCTGTCCTGGGTCTGTCTCCTCCCGGTTCTTGTTGCACCCCCAGCCTGCCCTCTGGCAGGACACAGCAAGAAGCTGAAATGTCCTTGGCTTGGTGTAAGCACTGCTCTGCAACAATTAAAACATCGGCATATTATCAGCACTCTTCTCATCCTAAGCCAAAGCATAGCATTCTACCAGTTACTAGGAAGAAAATTAACCCTAATTGATTGAAACCAGGACAGGTGGGAAATGTAAATGAGTAGATATAGAGAGGATCATATATTAAAAAGCAGCAATACATCTTTTCTATTTTTCATGATTTTTTCTCTGAGATGTAACCAGTGGACAGCTTTTAAGCATCATGAAACATGGACAAAATCTGGAACATATATTTTGTGAAAATAGTAAATCCAGGAGCATAATCAATGCAGAACTCACACAAAAACTAACTTAAAATCAGCTACAAATGACTGCATAAATTCTTTCATTTTGAAATCAGCAATTCTGCTTTAACTCATGTGCTCAAAAACATAGCTCTTGCTGCCTGATAAATGCTTTGAGAATACTCACACATATTTATACCTCCTTAAACTTCCCAAGTTCCTTCCTATTTCTTTAAAGACCTAATGGAAAGAGTTGTGTAGCAAAGCCAGATCTAGGATATGGTCTTTAGTGTTTACAGATTCCTAGAACTGATAAATGGCAAGAGCTATGGAAATACATGCAGACTTGAAACACAGACTCACTTTGAAGCTTACGTCACTTTTCTGCTCATGGAAACAGTCAGTGGTTACATGTCTGCTCTCCATCTTTTCCCTCCTGTCAGTGCTCATCTCTTTCTATTTTACGATGTTTCCTTAAGATGGTATTGGGTTTTACAGCAAACATCTAGTGTGCCTCTTCCTCCTCTTTTTTATCTTCTTTCTCTTTCTCCTCTTCCTCCTTTTTTCCTCCTCTTTGAAGACAGCATTCTCACTGCTGATGTAGGATTCTACGGAGTTTCCATACTTGCAGTTTCTCTACATACTTCACAGCAGTGATTTGGTAGCAAAAATACTGTTGAGAGTGATGCTTACACTGACTTATAGAATCATAGAATCATAGAATATCCTGAGTTGGAAGGGACCCTTAAGGATCATCAAGTCCAACTCTTGACACCGCACAGGTCTACCCAAAAGTTCAGACCATGTGACTAAGTGCACAGTCCAATCTCTTCTTAAATTCAGACAGGCTCGGTGCAGTGACCACTTCCCTGGGGAGCCTGTTCCAGTGTGCAACCACCCTCTTTGTGAAGAACCCCCTCCTGATGTCAAGCCTAAACTTCCCCTGCCTCAGCTTAACCCCGTTCCCGCGGGTCCTGTCACTGGTGTTAATGGAGAAAAGGTCTCCTGCCTCTCGACACCCCCTTACGAGGAAGTTGTAGACTGCGATGAGGTCTCCCCTCAGCCTCCTCTTCTCCAGGCTGAACAGGCCCAGTGCCCTCAGCCGTTCCTCGTACGTCTTCCCCTCCAGGCCTTTCACCATCTTTGTAGCCCTCCTCTGGACACTCTCCAACAGTTTCATGTCCTTTTTATACTGTGGTGCCCAGAACTGCACACAGTACTCGAGGTGAGGCCGCACCAGCGCAGAGTAGAGCGGGACAATCACCTCCCTCGACCTACTAGCGATGCCGTGCTTGATGCACCCCAGGACACGTTTGGCCCTCCTGGCTGCCAGGGCACACTGCTGGCTCATATTCAACTTGCTGTCTACCACGACCCCCAGATCCCTCTCTTCTAGGCTGCTCTCCAGCGTCTCATCGCCCAGTCTGTACGTGCAGCCAGGGTTTCCCCATCCCAGGTGCAGGACCCGGCACTTGCTCTGATTGAAACTTCATGCGGTTGGTGATCGCCCAGCTCTCCAACCTATCCAGATCCCTCTGCAAGGCCTTTCCACCCTCATTCGAGTCCACAACTCCTCCAAGTTTGGTGTCATCAGCAAACTTGCTCAAAATACCTTCTATTCCTACATCCAGATTGTTTATAAAAATATTGAAAAGTACCGGCCCTGAAATGGAGCCTTGAGGGACCCCACTGGTGACCGCCCGCCAGCCTGACGCAGCGCCATTCACCATAACCCTTTGGGCCCTGCCCGTTAGCCAATTGCTCACCCATCGTATGATGTTTTTATTTAGCTGTATGGTGGACATTTTGTCCAGTAGGATCCTATGGGAAACCGTGTCAAAAGCCTTGCTGAAGTCCAAAAAAATCACATCAGCTGGTTTCCCTTGGTCCACCATACGGGTGATCTTATCATAAAAGGAAATCAGGTTAGTTAGGCAGGACCTACCCTTCACAAACCCATGCTGACTTATGTTCATAACCTCTTTACAGAGTGCAGCAGGAGAAAAGGATTCCTCTACAGAATAATTCAGAGTATTTGGTATGAACTCATGGTTTAAATTGCCCTAAAAAATACCTTATTTCTCTCTTTGCATTAGTGATATGGAAAGCCAATGCAAATTAACCCACTCTGATGCAGCACCTGGAGTTCAAACCCTAGTCTGGGATGTGAAAGGTGCCCTTAGTGGAGTACTACTTTTTATATAGAACAGGGCAGTGCAATATACTCAATGCTGGAGTGGGAGATACACTTCTAGTAATTTCAGCACAACAGTGTTGAATGCAACATTTAACTGTAAAATAGATAGCTGATAAGACATCAAAAGTCACATTTATTTGATATATATATTATATATTATATATTATATATTATATATTATATATCATATATTATATATTATATATTATATATTGTATACACATTATATATATTATATTATTATATATATATCATATAATATATATAATATATATTATATAATATATATAATTATTATATATTATATTATTATATAATATATTATATATAATATATTATATATTATATATATTATATATATAAATAATATATTTATATATATCATATATAATATATATATTTTATAATATATTTATATATATAAATTATATATATTTTATAATATATTTATATATATATATATAAATCACAGAATCACAGAATTTCTAGGTTGGAAAAAGACAAACACCTTTATTAGAAAGCATTTTAAAAGATTATTTTGAGTAATGGTTAAGTACAGCCAGCTTCAAACTTTGTCAAGTTTGTAAGAGGGAAGATCAAATACAGAGTGCGATGGACCACTGGTATCTGGTACTCTGGCTGTTCTGGAGGTAGGCAGATAGTACACATTCCACAGAGGAAAATACAGATAACATGAAGTACAGAAATACAGCTACATCTGGAGTATATTTAGCGACCTATGTCTCTGCCCTAGAAAGGGAGGGGAGAGAAATGTTTGGAATGGGCTAGGGGAGAGAGAGGAGTGTATAGAACTCTTTTGGGCATCTCCAAGCCCATTTGCCACTAGAAGGGTAAAAGACAATCTTTACACCCTCAAATTCCTACTGATTCCTTTTAACCCCTGGAAGCTAGACTGATCCTGTACCAAATTCATCTGTATCACTGTAAGCAACATAGAAAAATTTCTGAATCTGTGTTCAAAGTACATAACACAGTAAGACCTGGAAATACAAGCCAAGGAAAACTTGGAGTTTCTGAGCATATATTCAAAAGGTGTATGAGAGGATGACTGGGGAGTCAGGACTTCTGAGTACAATGATGTCTAGGTTCAGCCCAAGAATCAACTAACAGCGCATTTAACAGGACAGATGTTACACTGGAGCCTTAACTGTTTCTGTCTTTTGCCACCTGTAATTCAGTCAGATATGGAACTTTAACCCGTCCTGTTTTCTTATCCACTATTGCAGTTCTGTTTACAACAGTTTATTGCATCTCCTTCATCTGCCAAACAGTTAAGGATTATATTTTTGGTTTTTATTATTTAGATCTATCCAGTCTTTTAATTCACTGTAGTCTTTGAAAAAGACATCACACTGCAGTCTGGATGTCTTACTTTTTCTTAATTTTGTATCTGTACTTTTTCAGAATTTTATACATACATACATATATATATATATATGTATATACACAGACACGCATCCACACTTCAGTAATGATACACTTGCTTCCCTAATTAGAGGTTTTAATAAATGAACAGAGTTTTGCTGGAGGAATGTGACATGAATGTAAACACCATCTGTAACTCAAATGCTATTTGGGGATCAAGGTGTTTAAAGAAACATTTAAAAAAACATGTACCTCTGGAAACACCAGCAAATAGACCAGAGCGTGGGGCCAGGGATATTTGAAAGAAGAAAGTGCAAGGATTTCTGCATGTGTTCTTCCGTTGTGCAGTTTTCTTTTTTTGCTTGTAAACTTCCGGAAACCAGAAGCAGCCACATTTGTTGATGCTTATTCTGACTGAAACAAAGCTCCAAACCTTTTGAGATTTAACAAATACTAATTATTTCATATCTTATTTTGTAATCTCTCTTATGTAAAAAAACTGTACCTACTATAGTCCAATCTTCCGCAAGCTGCCTCAGTTTTTGCCTGTTTTCCTTTTATGAAGACTTACTTGGTCTGTTTGACTGACTTTTGATTACTTCCATATTGTTCTGAATTGGCTTAATGTCCCTAAAGACTTTCCCACTTTGTGCATTGCTTTATCTTTGTTTCTTTTGCTCTTGCATATAAAAACTGATGATGTTTTCAATTGCATTTAAATCCTGCAGATATAGTGGAGTTCTCAAAACTGACTGTTCTATTTTCTGATACTTAGCTAATCATTTTAATTGCATATTCTTTTTAAGGAATCTGTTTTGAATCAGCTCCGTACAATGAAAGTTAGGTAAAAAATTCTTCATAGAGTAGCAAACCTGTAATATTAGAGAAAAATCAGTGGAGAATAAAAAAAGAAAATCAAACACATTGTTGTCCATAGGTTACGGTGTGTTCTGGCAATAAGCACACAGAGTTGGAATACACATGAAGGTCTTTTAATTAAATAATTAAAAATATAGCTCTACATTTTTTTTTCTTTTTCCTCTCCTGACCTGGATGTAGTTACTGTTTGCCTAGGCAACATGCTTCACAACAGAAATAAGGATGACTCAAAGAACTAAATTTTCATGTTTTCTTTTCCAGTTGTGCTGACTTCTTCCCATAAAAAGAGTTGTTGGTAGATGGCTTTTAACAGAAAGAGTTCCAAGAGATGTTTTTTCTCTTTATACTTACAGTGTTGATGAATTCAACCTTTGTACTATTCCTGTTAACATGGGCAGAAAAAATACTCCCTTTCCATAGTTCACTGTTCCAACATTATTCCTTTTCTCCTCTGTGTGCCTTTTCTTTGCACTTCATAAGTTTTGCTATTGCTCATTTTTTCAAGAGACAGGTTAGTTTTAAGGCTATATTAGTGTTCCAAAAATATTTGCTTTATGGTCCTCTGATTTATGGAGAGACAAGACAGCTGAATATCCAGGGATACATGATGATAGCTTTGAACAGTAAAAGAAGAGAATGAAATTGCATATGAACACAAAAATCAGTAAAGGAATAGCAAGTATGCTCTTCCTATATGAAAGTTTCAGTTTTTTGTTGTGTTCAAATACATATACGCTATCAATGACAACAGGTTACACAGGGATAGACAAATCTGTTTCCCCAAAATTCCATATGAGAGAAATATTAGAAATAGGAAGTATAAATTCATTGCCCCGACCCTGTTCCTCCCTCGCTTGTGAACACAAAATTCTGAGAACTGGAATAATTTTAAACAAACAATAGCAAACAATAGTTCCCATATTTTGTGTTTAGTCTTCTGAGTAGATCAATCATCAAATATTTATAAATAAATAAATAATTCTGTTCAGTCCACTGAAGCACCATCCACCAAATTTCAAGTACATTGTTTAAGAGGTTGAACTCAGGGATGTATTATATATCTGTCCTTGATAACTAAGCTTTCAAGACATTGTGCTTCCACAATTTTAGTAAAGCCCTGTGTCAGCAGCACCCAAATGTTTATCCCTTACTCCGAGCACTAGACTGAAGCTCAGGAAAGAATAGGATTTTCTTTTCTTTATATATGATTGTCTTCAGCAACCTGACCTCCTGCAGGATTCAATACTTATCCTTTAAGTGTATCAGTCAATCAATAGCTATTTGGGAGCATACAGCAATTGCCTCCTGTCTTTGAATTTCAATCCTGTGAGCACATGGAAAAATTCTTGAATTCTCTAGAGCATTACCACAGGATTTTTGGCAGCCTTCTGTCTAGGAGCAATAAAGATTCTTCTTCTTCCTACCTTATGAATAATATGATGCTCAGGTTTGTGTCCAAGTCCATTTGCAACAACAATTGTAAGTGGATGTGTAGACGAGCAGTGGAGTTGCTCAGCTTTTCCCCTTACTTTTAGAATCTGGCAATAATTTCTTTCCTGCCACACAACAGACAAGCACACAAGTGCACTGACAGTATGGCTATGCAGTGGTTCTTGGATTTCATTTTCTTAATGCAAGGTCATTAGCTATCTTTCATTAGAACTTTTCAGCTAGTACTACCTGGACTTGATTTTTTTTTTTTTCCTGCTCCTAGCAGGACAATACTCTGAACTAATATTTTTATACCAATGTAGCCAAGGACAAAGTTTGTAGATTCTGTTTTTTATATGAAATAGCTGTGTTACAAATATAAGTAATTCAAGAAAATTTAAGGAAGTGTATTAAGATGAGATATCTCTAAATCCAATATAAAATTTATTTCAAATCAGTTTTGGTCTGTGTGTTGCTTATTAGTAATAGATCATAGAATCACAGAATTGAAGGTGTTGGAAGATCACCTTGAAAGATCATCTGGTCCAACCCCCCTGCCTAAGCAGGTTCCTTAGATCAGGCTGCCCAGGTAGGCATCCAGATGGGCCTTAAATATCTCCAGAGAATGAGACTCCACAACGTCCCTGGGTAGCCTACTCCAGTGCTCTGTCACCCTCACCGTGAAGAAGTTCTTTTGCATGTTCTTTTCAATACACCACAAAAGATGAGAACAGTCATCTATTAGGAACGTTTCAGCTCCATATTCTGTATGTGTTCTCTGCACAACACTTTTTCAAGATACTCAAAATACACGTAAATAAATAAATAAATAAATTGTGAAATACACGTGACACCCATAAAAATAAAATGTTGACACTACGTGGTCAAAATTTGCTGTCTTCTTTGGGAAGATAGATACTATAAGGAAATCCTTGTTATTTGTTTGCCATTCTGGAAGACTGCTTTCCAAAACAGGGAGACTGATCTCATTTCTCAGTGGACTGATGAAAATGTTTTTATTTTATTCCAAACTCCTTTATCTGTTCAGCACCAGTGAAATTCCAGAACCTGTTACCATGTTGCCAGGTCTGATCATCAGTTCCTAGATATCCTAGGCATGTCAATATGTATTGTCCATGAGTAACATGCCTTGAACTTTAACTTGAACTTGTTCAGTAGTCATTACACTTTGCAAATTAACAAAAACTGAGAACAAATGTGAAATCATGTGGGTTTGTAATATTTTTATTGAAGTTGTGTATGTTTCTAATATAAAGGCTGACATTAGACTTTATTTCATATCACAGGGCTGTGCAAAGAGAAAAAAAAAATAAGAAAACAACAACAACAAAAACTGTATATTTTAAAGAAAGGGGTAAAGAAAGGGTAACGGAATACTGGAAATCATTTCCTTGAGTTAACAAATATTTATCTGGTCCTGCAAAATATATTGTGCGATAAAGAATATTTTTTTCCAAACAAATTTACATGACATTTCTGCTCATTATTTTCTTGAGACTTATTAGTGTATCCTGTAATGCTCTATATAGAAAGTATGCTAAGTCACATCCATAAGAGAATTAACATGGTATAAAAAGGATCAACTAGTTGATCATTAAAATGGTGATCTGGAAAAACTAAGGTAAAAAAGATATTCATAAGATCGTCATGACACCAAAATGTCATACACTCCAAGCACAAAATTACTGTAGTTTATTTAGAAACACTATATATTTTCAACATATTGCCTTATTAATGTAACCCTAGAACTTGAACTGTGTGAACTCTTTTCACTGAAATGCAAAACCATGCAATGCACAGTAGGGTTTAGGATTTCATTGCAAACTGAAACACTAGGGCATTCAGAAACATTCAAGGCTGGGGCAACACCATGTTTTATTTATTTATTTATTTTTCCCTCTTGAAATTTTGATATATACTTTTACCTGATCAATTCACTATTCTACACACGGAAACAAAGAGGACATGGTGGAGAACATGCCATTGTTCCCTAACCCTGCCTGGGGCTCCCTGTATGAAGCAGGATGACACAAGACCAGCACAAGACTGACCTGTGCTGCCACTCTTGCCATTAAGACTGATTGTTGAACAGTACACCACTGGGAGAGATTTCCTGGGGAATCATTGTTCAAACCAACAGCTTGGATTAGTTGGTTAGAGTCATTTCCTGGAAAAAAAAAAATGGGAGAGGCTCCTTTTCTTTTATGTTTGGAAGTATACACCTCCCTCTGACTGAGTTTGTCCAAAGGACACATGCTGCTTTTCTGCCTTTTCAGCCTATCTTGGTATTTGGCAGATAGGAAGAGTTGGCAGATAGTAGGCAGGTAGGCAGATAGAAAGCTTATGGAGCCACACTATCATCATGGTACAAGATGTTCTTCTCACCTGTGTGCCATATAACCCACTGTTCCTTTTCCCTCTTGTAGAATTGAGTATTTACCTTACAGCATTATGCTAAACTGAACTCAGTTTCAGGACATAACATAATCATGATTTGTGTTTTGTGAAAAATAACATTTCATGCCAAATTTACAGAAACACAGGTATCTGGGTGGTCCCAATACTTCATGAAAGGAGGCTATATGGGGAGTTGAAGACTGAAGTTCCTGTGAATTTTATCACCACGTTTACAGACCATTATTTTTAACCTACAAGTTTGGAAATTACTGTGGCATAAATACTTTTTCAGTATTTATTTTTTAAATTTTTTAAAAGTTACCTGTTTTCAATTTGAAAGCTACTGCATTCTGAAAGAGGTTTAACTCTTAACTCCTTCTTTTCCCCAGTCCTTCGGTACGAAAACTCCTAATATTAACACTGGCTAACAAAGATCCTTTCAAATACACTCTGATGAATCTACATAAATACACAAAGATGGTGTGTATCTAAAAGCAGAACTGACTTCTGTAATAAGTCTGCCTGCTTAAAATTTGTGAGCTATTTTCATGGAGACAAAATTACCACAAGCACACAGTAGCTAATTTCCTAAATGCAATAATGTGGTTATTTGCCATAATGGCCACAGGCACTCCATCAGTCCACATTAAAGACTAAGAGGTTAATCATATTGAGTTTAAAAGAAGAAAAACCTGATGGGTTTGCCTTTAAATTACAGGACTGTAAAATGCATTTGAAATCACCAGTTTAATTCATTTTCTTTCTTTCTTCCTTTCTTCCTTCCTCCCTCCCTCCCTCCCTTCTTTCCTCTCTCCCTCTCTCCCTTCCTCTCTCCCTTCCTCCCTCCCTTCCTTCCTTCCTTCCTTCCTTCCTTCCTTCCTTCCTTCCTTCCTTCCTTCCTTCCTTCCTTCCTTCCTTCCTTCCTTCCTTCCTTCCTTCCTTCCTTCCTTCCTTCCTTCCTTCCTTCTTTTGTAGCTTTATAACTTTTAAACAGACACGTTTGTATTTATGTATTTATTTATTAAAACTTTTCCTGCCTGAGACCACATATGCTCAGTATGTGTAATTTTATAGGTCAGTTATGAACTTCTATAAAGAGGTGTGAAATGAAAATATTGACAGCTGAGTTTGCTGGCACAACTATGACATTCTTCAAAGTAAAGGTCAAAACACTGAAAAACATGGATATTCCACAACTCCAAAAATAAATAAAAATATCTGAACAAATGTTAGAATTTTCCTGGAGATTTTAGTATTTCTTTAGCTCAGCCACATTTAAATCATGCCATTTCCCTTGCCAGACAGGCAAATGGTCTAATTTATTAGTCTGCCTTTCCCCTAGTTTTCAAAAAGATACAGAAAGAACAAAATCAGGAAACAAACAGAACTCTCTGCTGAAAGAAAAGCAGGAACACAAAGATGTGATTTTAGGAAAGCAAAGGGCAGAATTCACTTGACAAGTTTTCTTCAGGATGTGCAGGGAATTGAACACAATTGGGTTATATGAGATGAAAAAGAGAGATCAGAAGACTGTAGAAGAACAAAAACCTACCTTCACTAACACAAGGCCAATGGCAAAATCTTCCAATAATCTAAGTTGCATTAGTGCTTCACCCTCTATCACTCTCAGCCTTGCCTTTTAACTTGAGGAAAAAGTTGATTGCCAGCAGACAGCTAGAGTGAATGCAAAGTCTGCATAAGAAAAGGAACAAGAAATCTTCCCCTGCTACCACCTACCACTAGGGAAATGGAGACTTCAGACACAAAACTTTCGTGGTTGTGGGACAGATGTTTAAGATGTAGAAAACAGAAAAGCCTCTTATGCTAACCTATAAGGTCATTCTCTACCTTCCATACACAAAGAAAGCCGGCACTCTGTACAGATGTGCCTTTAAACAACAGGGTAGTAACAGGGACATCAACAGGGTGTGTAGAGGGGAAGGCGCCACTTTGAAGAATTAGTCAGAAACTTTATGTGAATATTTTTTTTGCTTAGTTGAATCACAGAACCATAGAATACTTTGGGTTGCAAGAGGTCTTAAAGACCATCTGGTTACAACTCCTCTGCAATGGGCAGGGACATCTCCCACTAGACCAGGTTGCTTAAAGCCCCATCCAACCTGGTCTTGAACACCTCCAGAGATGGGGCATCTGCATCTTCTCTGGGCAACCTCTTTGAGGCCCGCAGCACGCTCATAGTGAAGAATTTCTTCCTTATATCTAAACTAAATTTACTCTCTTTTAGTTTTGAACCGTCACCCCTTGTCCTATCACACTCCTTGATGAAGTGTCCTTCTCCATCTTTCCTATAGGCTCCCATTAACTACTGAAAGGCTGCTATAAGTCTCCCTGGAACCTTCTCTTCTCTAGGCTAAATAACCCCAACTTTTTGAGCATTTTTCATAGGAATATTGCTTGAAATAAAATCCCAACTCACATGAAGTCTACAGGATGTTTGGCTTTCAAGGGTAGCAGGTCAACAGACCAAATAAGCTTTAATGTGGACCATGAACAGTACAAATTTTTCCTGGAAAAAACATAGGATGGGACTCATCAACCTGGAAAATTCCTCCTCAGCATGTGCAGAATTTCATTTTTGGCTCCTGGCCGTCCACATGTCAACATTAGTATTTTCTTTTTTTTTAATTAAGATTGTTCAGATCACAGTCAGATGTTCTGTGGCTACAGCTTAACTTGATTAAGAGGTCACTGTCCTCATCTGCTTACCTCTTCCTCTGTTTCATTCCTGTTCCCTGAGAGATGCTAGCACAACTCTATGAGAAGTGACACCTTCACTAGTTTCTGTAAAATAAAGTGTCACAATAAAATAGAAAACATAAAATGTATGCAAGTAAGCATAGGTTATTCTGAGCAGTTACAAATGTAGCTAAGCCAGAAAATTTGAACCAGCTGAGAATGTGTAAATGAAGTCACTCATCTCCTATCCCAGCCAGCTGCAGCAGAAACAGCATGTCTGGCTATGCCCTTTCACCAAGGGTTTAACTTGATTTAACTAGGGGTATTGTTTTCAAGTGATACAGCGAATTTAGGGATAGTGTGGTGGTTCTGACTTTGGTTTACTTAAAGTCATTTGAGAACAGAGATTTAAAGTGGACTCAAATAAATCTGAACAACAGTATGGTTTTGAGCAGTGAAATAGAAACCTTAGTGTATGCTGCTCTTCCTCTCCTCTGCTAATGCCTTGATGTATCAATGTGTAACTCATGCAGCGGAGCAATAGGCACCCCATAGATAATATGAACATGAGAGAACACAGTGTGATTCAGGTATTTATTTTTATTTCAGTCACCCACTACTTTAATATGTGAAACATGGTCTCATTCAACAAGATCCAATTCTGAAATATGATCCAGACCTGATGAGAGAAGACAACATAACAGAATATTAGCAGAGCCCTGAAATCTATCTTTTGTGTCATGAATAACAAGCCCTGAATAAGGACTGAGTTAGTTTCTTTCTGTTTTTTTTTTTTTGTTTTGTTTTGTTTTGTTTTGTTTTGTTCTTTTTTTTTTTTTTTTTTTTTCTCCCTTATTTATCTATCTATCTATTTATTTATTTATTTTTCACTCTGACAGCAGAATTTCACACAGAGCTTGAAGTGTAGTTAAACGTTTTGCTAGGTTAATCAACTAGAAGAACCATTAGTCTAAGCTGGAGGAAATACAAGCAGACAAGGTTTTTTTGTGTCAAATAAGGAATGGTGTAATCAAGAAATATTTTTTTTCTTTTCAAATAAGAAGTGCTTCTGAAGTGCTTCAATGAATATTTTTGGGACATTGAAGTTGTCCAACACCCAAATGGAAAAATGGAAATGGAAAAAATGAAAAACATTATGCAGTCTAAAAAATATACAAGTCATTTCATATTAGGATAGCCTGTAGCTGCTTGCAAAATTTTTGAAGACGGCAATTATCAGGAAATCATTAGTACCCGGAGAACAAATACTGTCATGGTTTGCAAAGTCTAAGGAGCTATTTATTATTTAAAAAATGGCTGTGCCAATACTCTGCTGTAAAATCCAGTACAACTGCTTTGGCTTTAGTCAGAGTGTATGAGTACCTCTTGCTAAGCTGTTGAAAGGATCTCATGGTCTTGCATGAAGTTATAGTAGCTGCCAAAAACTGCTGGAATAGAAGGGATCATTGTAAAATCCTTAACAGCATAGTTTAAAAATTAATTCAGTAGTTGGGAAAAAATGCTTGGCTGACAGAGCTGAAAATCAAATCCTCTGTTTAGCCACACAGCAGATAAAACATTACCAGCCATCATGCAAGATCCACATTGCCAGTTCAGCATCACTCTGACCTAATGACCTAAATGAAATGACCGAAAATCCTAGAACCTGCTGCTGGAAAGGCCCAAGCTCCCAGAATAACAGTAAGCCTTGATTCAGCTCAGGTCTGGGGCATTTTACAAGAAGAGTGCCAAATGGCTCTGGGTTTTGGTTTTGGAAGGGGACTGACAACCAAGTAATTACACAAAAGCTACAGAGCGACAGCTGTTATATGAAAATGACTTCTAGTTAGCAGGCATAGCTGACAGACTGCAACAACTGGCAAATTATTTCATAGGTTTGACTGAGAAGAGAGTCTGAGGACAGTTGACTAATGACAAAAGGGAAGAACAGGTGGGTTTTCATTCAGATTAATCCTTTTATGAAGCAGATCCTCATCTGCACCTCATTACCTCATTAAAGCATAAACCACAGCTGATCCTATTTGACTTCAATGCTAATTTTCAAAAATAATGAAAATAATAATACTGTAAGATAACATTAGTAAAGGCCTTCACTGAATGCTGTGCACAAGAGGGATGGTATCTCTGACTTTGAAAGAATGGCATTTTTATCTCTAAATGTCTACATGCACTGGTATCTAGGATAGCAGTACAGCACATTCAAAATTGAAAACAACTTTTCAAAATTGATTTTCCTGATATGGAAAATAAATACAAGGGAAAACAAAAAACAACAAACAAACAAGCAAACAAAACAACAACAACAAACTTTCTTCTTTTCCCATTCCATGTTTAATTGTTCTCTTTCACTTCAGCCATATGCAGAATGTGTAACAGATCACTGTTTGAGTCACATTGAGACTCACTTAAGATTTTGCTCTCCAGAAGGTAAAGATAGTGAAACATTCCAGTCAATAAGAAACTGAATACAGAGCAGAAAATTTGGGGAAAAAAAAAAAAAAAGTACAAAACAGTACCATCTTCAAAGTTTAAAACTACATTGCATGACCATTGTCTTAAGTGAATGGTTGTCTCTGGTAACTGTAGCTACCTTGGGGCTGGGCTACACTGAGACTGAACTCTCACAGAACAAAGCCTGCATTCTAAAAAATGGTTATTTGATTTGCTGATGAGCTCAAAGATATGGCATTGAGAAATAAAGGTAAAAATAATAAGTTAGGTAGAATACACTTGAATGAAAGGTACAAACAAACAACAACAAATGACCAACATAAAAAATAATCTTAACATTGTGGATTTCATTGCACTATGCTCCATGAACATGTGTCAACAGACATAAACCTGACAAAAGGAAAAAAAAAAACTACTTCCTCAAGCAACCCCCACAACACAGAAACCACCATGGAAATTTCAGTCATATTCATCAACTTCAGTAACTGCCACCAATTCCTCCTTAATGATTTCTGGAGAGAAAAAGAGGAAACAGATAAGCTAAATATCTGCAGGAAACAGGGTAAATGAAAGGAAGTTGAAAAAAAAAAAAAAAATCATTTACCTGTGCTGCCAAATAGGAGCAGATGGTGAGATCCAAGGGGAGATAAACGTTAAAGACTGGAAACCTAGAAATTCATCCTGCCAGCTTTCAAAGATCCAGTACAACTGAAAAATCTAAGAACCGTATAACAGCAATGTTAAACAACAATAATACAAGACTATAAGGCAGGTAAAATGGAATGAACATGCTGAGCAGAGGGAGTTGAACACTTTCAACAACAACCCCATGAAGGGTTCCTGAAGTCAGATTGCAAGGAGTTGCCAAGCAGAAAATATTTAAGGGAAAAGATAAAGTGAAAAGGCAAATTGTGTGATAAAGCATATGAAGCAAAAGAGTTGAGATTCTGACCAATCTCAACAAGCATTTCAAAAAGATGGAAAAAAATAGGGTCATTTTGAATTTCAAAGCAGTGAATAACTTAGTTTCTGGAACTGTAGATTTTTTAAATGAGCTGTCTAATATAGATCTAAAGACAATAAAACAAAGAAAAGCTGTTTGACGTTGTAATACTTGGCTTCACATAACATTTTTTCAGGCCCCCTAGGCATAAACATTGGCTTTCTGCTATTAAATTCTTCAGGCCATGGAGTACAGATGTCATAAAAGAAAGATCCAAATTTTTCAAGGTCCTCATGCAGCTGCCATATTGCTCAAAGACCAGGATTTTTGTATCAGAGCTGTTCTTCTAAAAGCTCATCAGATAACGTGAAAGGCTGCCCTGGAAAGCTCCAAGGGTATTAAGAAGAGATTGTACATATGGTTGGAAACTTGGCTTGGCACTGAACAGCTGTAGCTACTGCTTTTTTTTCTCCTTTTTCAATTGCATTGCAATCCAAAGCAGTTTAGATTCCAGCCCTGGGGCAGAGTCCAAGTGTTCAAAACTGGGAAGGACACAGATCTAACCTGAAAGGCCTAGGTCAGTTGCACCAGTCAATAGTGACACTCAAGCCAGGAGAGCATACCTCTGTGAAGGACAGTTCTAGAGCATAATCTGCACACATGCCATGCACAGTACAAACAATACAAGAGTAAAAGAGGAACGTTTTCACAAGGTTGCAATATTAGGCTTAACCTCAACACATAAATCTCATGCTTGAACTATACCTGCTTTGATTTTAGATTACTAGCATGTTTTAGCCAACACATGGACAACATATACATTTTACCTGAGCATAAAAGAGCCTTTTAACTCATTAAATTGAACCGGAATAGTTGAGGAATTCAAAAGTTAAGAGAACAACGAGGAGGGAAACATAAATATCCTATTGTTCCACAAGTCCCAACTGGTCCCAACTGACCCTAAAACACATATACAATTAAAAACAAACAAAGGGGTTCTAGTCTAGCTACTAGAGTGAATATCAGCGATATCTTGGAAGTATTTCTAATTGGAAAAAAGATATATGATAAGTGATAAAAAATAAAATAGAAACATTCCAGATTCTTTCATTCCTAAATGAGATTTCTTCATCTGCTTCAATTAAGTAATTGGCCAAACTTCATCCAAATTGTTTCCCCTGATTCTTGCATTTATCTAATTTTCCAGGTTCCTGACCCACCTTTTCAAATACGTAGCTGTGCTCAGGCATCAAGAGGTGGTCATGGGTAATCTCAGTGTCCTCTTGGCATAGATGAATTTTCTTTGTGACCAGTGAGATCTCAGTTGTAGATAACAAAGACAGGATTTCAGATGCTTTCTGTACGTTTGTGTTACCATGGCAAATCCATCAAGAGAAGCACAAGATAACTCTTGGTTTCTGTACCTGGAAAGACTTTCCTCTTTGCTCTATGGCGCCTGGAACCCCCTCCTGTTTAGATGTCCATTTGTTTCGTGCTGTCCTGCCTTGCCATAGGAATAGTTATAGAGTCAGTTTTGACACTGCTGTCTGAGCAAAGAGATTTTGTCTGTAACTATGTCTTAGGCAGAGAGTAGATAAGCTAGTCCACCCCTCCACACATTGCCGTACAGGGGCTGGGAATTTAACACCTCTGTGAAGGAAGCACACTCCAGAGTCCACAGAAATATTAAACATTTATTTAAAAATACTCCCTTAAGTTTCTAATGAAAATAAATTTGCTAAACAATCTGAGATCAACACCATTTTTTTTCCCCAAAGAATAAGGAAAGAAAAATTTGGCTGGAGTTCCTGGGGTAATATTACAGACATTCCCTTGGTAATCATCCCTTTTCACTGAGTTATGGAGGCTCTAAGAACCCTAAGAAGCCTAAGAACTCATGGGTGAAATGATGGATTATAGCTTACTTTCCTGCCCTTCACTTTCTCCCAAGGCATGATTTTTCCAGAGTGCTGGGGGTTTTCTTCCCTAAGAGTCTGTTTTTTGTCAGGATCAAAGGGGCAAATCAGCAGCAGTAGAACTTGCAGTCAGGGCCTGTAACTTCCCATATGTAAGCAAAGACTGAAAGACCTGTAACGTAAAAGCCCATGGAATATTCTGGTAATAGGTGGCTGAGAAAATTGGTAAAGACAGAAAGTCTTCTCTTCTCTTACTGTAACATTTACTCTTACTGTAGCTGTTACTGTTCTTACTGTAGCGTTTATTTCTTGCTTGATATTTTAAATGCTTATTATAATCACATGCCTCCAGCTCAGACTACCCTTTCGTCATCACTGGAGATTTCTCTCCCTTCACCCTGTGATGTGGAGAACATTGATGCCTTTTGGAAATCCTCCCTGGAAAGTCTTCAGGGAAGCTTGCAAAAAGCTAGGCCAGAAACATTTTTGTACCACTTTTTTTTTTTTATTTTTCTTTTTTTTTTTTTTTTTTTCTATGTCTCTTTAGTTTCTTTTTCTCCATTTTTCTCCTTTTATTTTGGTCCATCCAGCCTAAGGTAAGCAGAAGACTTCATTATTGAGGAATAATGAAAAAAACTATGCAGAATTCAGTAGATGTGATTTACTTCTGAAAAGCCCCAAAAGCAAATGAAGATGTGGAGTTGTGTACTTGTATCATGCTAGATTTGAAAAGGTATTTAGGCAACAGAGCTATAAATAAGGTACTTTTAATAGCATCAAGCCATCTAGGTTCAGATAACTAGGTATTTTCCAACTCTTTCTGAAGTCTGCCTATCTGCAGCTTTTCATGCCTAAATAATCTTAAAAGCACCACTCCAACTGCCCTGTGAAAACAAGAGGAGGAACAGCATTAGTGCTGATGGATGAGGTTTGTTTGTTTTAATTTATCCATGTAAGGAAACTATATATCATCACCAGAGCAACTATGCACAAAGAGGCAGTCATATGTAAGCTGCTTTGAAATACAGCTCTGTGTGCATATGTACGTGGTGTACACACTTCTCCCCTTTGGTGCTTTTATATAGGTCTGTTTGCAAGAGAAAACAGCATAGAAGCTGCAAGTGTTGGGTAAAGCAAGTTTTCTAGCACACGAAGAGAAATCTTGCTGAAGAAACTCTCCAATTTCACTTTTATTACTTTGTCCTTCCCTTTTGTTTTGTGTCAGTTCCTTAACCTCTGCTTTAGATTACATTAAAACTCCAGATCTGTAAATGGCCTGGGGGAGGAACATGCTCACATTTCCTTCACCTCAAGACTTAGTATTACAAATTAATCTACAGGAAACAATTGCTTGGCAATTTAGAAATGGTGTGGGCAAGAGTCCACACATTTCCTTTACTGGAGAAAGTAGGAAAAAACTCAGAGAGAAAGAGAGGGACTAGCAGGCTGTTATTGTATTATTTCATGCCTCACTGTATTGATAGTGTTCATTTTAGCTTCTTAGCAAGGTTAAGCTTGATAACTGAAAATGTTCATAGCATCACAGTACTAATGAAACTGAATTGTACTTCTACACTTGATTCTAACATACAATGAAATTATCAGCGATTTAACAGCCTTTTAATAGCATTCTGACTACAGTACTTTAATCCATACCATAATGTAATTGAAATGACTATCACACTTTTTCTTTGTTGAACAATGACTAAAATTTTGTATAGACATCTGTAAGACAGTTTCTCATGGGGCAAATATTTTGTTCCATTATAAAATTATGAAGGCAACATTTTTTTTTTTTCCTAATAGAACTGGCACCTGTTGAAAATATTTTTCTCATAAGCTTGTAACAAAAGATATGTCAAATGAAAGATAGAGTTACACTGGAAAGAAAACATTTTCTGTCAGCACAACCTAAGCAAAAATACTCTTGATATCTCACACACCCCAGCTTTGTGCAGGTCTATTTATTTAGTGTTTTGAGTTGTGTGGGCAGCATAATTTGAGACAGTGAGAAAACTAACAATTTTATGTTAAAGCAGATTTATCAGAAAACTCCAGACAATTTAGAAAACTAATCCATTGCAACAGAAACCTCCAAAAGGAAATGTAATAGCAGACAGAATGCATAACAGTTGCCACTTCACCTAATCCAAAATAAAACAGAAAACTACAAAGTTATTTAAAAAAATAAGTATTTAACACCCCCCTCTTTTCAGCAGCTTGGCCAGCTATTCAAAGAGAATTCAAGGGCTATTAGGTGCCTATTTTCCACAGTGCTTTTGAGATCCTTCTTCTGAGGGATCTCAAAAGTAACAGCTTTCACAACTCTGTTAACTAGAAAATCATGTTGAAATTTCATAGGACTTAGTTTCAGCACTTTCCAAAGTTCATATTCAACTTCTGAAATATAGAGGAAGATTTTAAAACAGATCGAACAAGCAAACAAACATTACAAACTAATCTATTGTCTCTAAGTCTCTAACAGAACAATAAGTAAAGTTAAGGGTGTATTCTTCAAAATCATTTCATATTTTTATGTGCAATGTTCACAGGAAATACTCAAGTGGTAAGAATTGCATGGCATGACAGCCATCATGTTTATTCAGGGTTTTATGTATAAGCAAAAATACTAAGGAAGGAAAAAGCAGAAAGCCAAGGCCCTAAGAACCTAGGGAAAAATAAATAAATAAATGAATAAATAAGTAAATAATTTTTTAAAAGCAAATTTTTGGCTGAATCTGCAATACCATTTTTTTCAAGCAACAGTGAGGTTTTGAAATTTATCCCTTGAGCATCCCCATTTACCATATTTTGCTTTGATCCTAACAGTGGTTTTGGTGTATTTGAACTACATTCCTCACAGAAGAAATTGAGACAGAAGTTTCCACTCCAGGTGCAAGCCTAATGATGTCCAGCCCATAATTGTGACATAGACATCTGAGTTAAAGGTTGGCATTTCAACAGCTTTGAACCACATGTGATGAGAATATTTGGTGTGATGAAACCAACTAAATTTAGTCTGAGTGAAAGCCACAAACCACATAGAGAACAAATATTAGGAACTCATCATCATCTACATGAACTCCACTTCAGTTGCATCAAATCACTGCTCACGTAAGCATAGCCTCTGTCTTTCAAAATATTCATGTTCCCATTCAGACCTGTCACCTCTAGCCAGAGTTAACCACAAGCCTTCTGCGTGAACATATTTCTTCCTAGCCTTATACTGCAGTTTTCATTTGTAAAGTTGATCTTTTGCTTGGATGGAGAGTTTTCCTTTTTACATCTGATGTGTACACCAGAGAATGCAATCAGAAGATTTCTATTGATTGCTCTCAAGCAATTTAGTTCTGGTCATGGCTGTACTGGATTTGCAATTATACTGAGGAGAGGTATTATTGACTCTGCCTAGTAATTACCAGTCTGACATCAGATTCTGCTATAGCTGAAACTAACTTACATCTCTCTGACCAAGTTACCATAATGAGATGCTATTACCTTTTTTTTTTTTTTCTTTTTTTTTTTTCCCTAAGAGAAAGCAAGCTTATAATTTTGTCTTCTAAACAACATACAGAAGGAAATATAATACCTGCTCCTTTAAAGGGAATTATGTGTACTTACAGCAGAAAATACATTTAACCTTAATTAGAAAAGAGTTGGGGATCTGTGATATTCTCTAACTGTTACTTTATTTGTAGAAAAGCAATACCAAAGTATATGCAGGGTAAAGGAAGTTCGATCAGCTGTTATTTGAAGATGTTATAAGAAGATCTGCAATAACGATAGCATTAGCTGGACTTCTCTGGAGGTTCGTCCTATGGGCCTGGAGCCACTGTTATCAGTTTAAATGCTTTACAAATCATACTGGCATCTTTTTTATCCTGAGCTCGGTAATAAAAATGAGAAAGAATGTCAGTAATGGATCTTCAGGCACTTACACAGATGTCTTTCTAGTGCGAAGTGGAGGAAAAACACACTGTTGCCTGAAACAAGTCTTTTGAAGTCATGACAGGACTTTAAGTTCACACTGGCATGCATAATGCACATACACAGTTTATGAAAAGTAAACCATACCAAATTAATGCTTCAGTTACAGTTTCAGCCTTGGGTCATTCACCATGCTGCTGCACAAAAACTGCAAAAAAACAGAAGCTGACACTGTGTGCAACATTTCCTGCTTGCTTGTTATTGTTTTCTTTGCAATTACTGACACTGTTCTGAAGAACAATAGCTGGGATATTGAGAAGTAATCTTTGTTTGTAAGTCACTAGCCTGTTCGCACCTAGTCATATAAAACATTTGAGTGACCTACCTACTGTCTTAAATGACTGGCTTCTATCTAGGCTTGGGCACAAACAGACAGGGGAGGAGGGTTTGGAAGTAGGCAGGGACTTAGCATGAAAGTTTCCTCACATACATCCCAGCCAGCAAACACCACCAGAGATGAAAAGGTCTGGAAACTACAAGGACACAAATGCACTCAGCAACTACACAAGAAAACACTCTCCCTACCTCTTTGTGTCATTAGTGCAAAAACACCTACTAGCACCTCATAAACAAATCAGCAGAACCTATACCTTGCAGGCAAGTGCCAAGCTGTTTTGTTTCCTCTCTCTGTGGTCAAGCATTACAGACTCCTCAAAAGATGCAGGGATGCTGGTTCTGCCAACAAACAGAGCAGGTGGATCTTTCCTGGCATCAGTCCAGGATGCAGAAAGGGCTGTGAATGCCTCACTGGAGCACAGGAAACAAGTGACAGGGACAAAGGAGGTCCTGCAGAGAGCAGCCCAAGAAGCAGCCAAGCTCAGAAGCAAGATTTGGCAGGCATGTTTGTTGTTGTTTAAGTTAACTACAAAGGAAACCCCAGGGAGGGAGAAAATCTGGACCAGATCCAGTATGCACATGTGTTGTGTTCAGAGCAGGGTAAGAATGTCATTTTCCAAATGTGTAACGTATAGGTATGCATACATGAGTGTATACTCATACGTAACTACTCACTGCCGTTTCCTGGAGCCAGAAAACAGCATTTGTCTTGGCCCCAATATTTGGGGCTTCTTGTGGTATAGGAATCGTTGAGGAGTCCACCAGTGTCATTGATTGCACTTTGCAGAGAACACTCTGATCTTGGTGCTAATTTGACTTAACAGCACTTAACATGTCTTGCAGTGATGAGTTTTGTATATTTTTCCTTGTGCTTCTGAACTGCAATAGGAACGAGCAGACTCAGAGCTCCTCAGATTGCCCTGTTTTGAGCATATCCTCCCATGGAGACCTGTCATCTTTACAGAAAGCATGCTGATGTATTGCAGCTACTCCCTAGAAATGCCAAAAAGTTAAGGCTGCATGCATAATCCTCAAACCATGCATTTTCTTTCTTCCTCTATGGTCATCTTTCTTTGTGAGTATGCATAGAAAAGCTGATAAGTCTGTCACCTCCTTGGGGTAACATTTTCCAAAGCCTTTAAATTAGCTTTTAGAAATAGCTTGAACATGAAGGAATCTAGCTCTCATCACAAGTCAATGGCTATGTTCATACCAGCAATTTTATTGCAACAGCTGAACCGAAACAGTGAGTCAAAGCAATTGTCACTGAGTTCTTTGTACGTCCTTTATGATAGGGTGCAGAAGGAGAAGGGGAGATAATTCAGAATTTTATATTTGTGTGAAAATTCAAGCAATTCTGCTTAAAGCTGTTAATGTACACACACATTTCAGTATCCTTATAATCTACACACTCCAGTTGTATCTGAAAATAGAGTTTAGAATCCAAGGTTAGTTTATATGACCGTATTTGTACTGTGGCAAAATAGGTGAAGATGGCTGCTTCCTGTCATACACAACTGGTTGCTCCAGTAATCCTGGCAGGTATTAAGTAGAATAGGGTGTAAAAATTCTCAATATTTTCAGTGAGCAGCAGCAGGATGTTTACACCTACTGTTCCAGGAAAGCAGTAAAGTAGTAAAAGGTTACACTTTTTACACTTGGGGGACAAAAGCTGATCACTAAGCCTAGTTTTACTTGTAATTACTATGTAATGAATAAAATTAGCAGTTTAAAATCTGTCTACACTATTATTTGTCAAGCACAACAACATTTTTTATTTTTATTTTTTTTTTAACTCTAAGTGTCTAGGCATCACACTTTGTAATGCTATGTTTTTTCTATGCTATGCCTGAACAGAGTCCTTGGAACTCATTTATGTTACTCACAGATCTTAACATGATTGAAACTAATTTTACTATCATTGTTAAATGTACTGAGCTCACATGAGGAACAATTTTCCAAGGCTCATAACGTAGCCAAATGAATCCTTTTTTTTTTTTTCTTTTTTTCTTTTTTCCCCTCTGGAATGCACAAAGCGCATGTCTGCCCATTATAATCTCTCTCACTGCCAGGTTTTAACTTTCAGCCTCCAGCTGTTTTGGCTGGGGAGCTGCTTGACATAAAAAAAATAAATGAATAAAAATAAGATAAAGATAATGAATACTCTCTGTGTTCTCCCCTGATTTCTAAACAGCTTTTCCACAGACTTGTTCCTCAGGAAACACCTCTTTTCATGCAGAGTGACCCTCTGAACCACACAGGATTCATTGTCATACTCAGGCAATTAAGTGTTTTGGCTAGTTGTATCTTAGTCTACATCAACAACAAGACAAGGTCTTTATGTACTTGTATGAAGTACGGCAGAGATGCAGTTGGCCTGATTTCACTCATGGTTGGGCAAAAGTGTAAATAAAACATTCCTGTCCTCTTTCACTCTAGCATCACCAGAAATCAGCTATGGAACAGTTCAGCTAATGATTTCACAAAGACAGCTCGGAGCTGTACAGAGAGTTGAATTCCTGACAAACTCTTTGTCTTCCTTCACAAGGTAATGACCAAGTACGAGCAATGAACAGAAGTGGACCCAACTGGGAGATCTTAAAACTGGAACAGTGTAGTCTCCCAGCACTGTCCAGGTTCACAGAAGGGACAAACCCACCACTGCAAAGGATATCGTTTAAATCAAGTAAATCACGTTCTATGCCAAGCTACACCAGCTTGCTTTTCTGTGTGCCTGTCATGCTACACAGATTCATATAAAATTCAGATCAGAATTTGGATTAAATTATTTGGACTCACATTAAAAAAAAAAAAAAAAAAAAGTTCTCTGAAGTAATTTAACTTAGTTATGCAGACAGTATACTTAAACCTCTCCACAAAATTGTTACATGTAACCGTTTAATTGGCTGTCTGGTAGTCAGTCACCTGTCAGTCACATTAATCCATTTTTCAAGCTTATCAAATGGTTAACCCTTTGAAAGAGTTTCTTATTTTATGACCTAAATACAACTACATCATTGAGACAAAGTACTTAAAATAGCTCAACAAGAGTCTGAACAAGAGGTTTTCCATCCTCTTAAATTAGGATCCTTGTAGATTGGTAGATTTTTAGATACAGTACTTACAAAAGAAAAGTGCAGTCCTAACCACTCTGATTATCTCCTAGGAAACAGTCTTGGGGGTTGGGGGTGGGATGGAACAGAGGCAGAAGGTAATCTGAAAAATTACCAGTTTGTATTCAGATGGACATGTGCATCCCATATCTAGTTATATCAATACGAACAGACAGATCTATGCACATGAGCATGTGTTTTAGAAAGAGACAGAAGAGATTTCTGGACTGCGTTACCATAAATGTTTCTAAAATCATCCCCTGCCTTAAGATGCATTTAGATCTTGTGCTGGGAACAGGGAGGCCAGGAGTAGGCTGAATCCAAAATGCTACTCATGTCATAAAAGCTCAGCTAGGCAGAATGCTGGGAACATAGTGGTTGACAAAGATAGAGCAGAGAGCTCCATGGCTTATCCTTAATTAGGTGTTGGCACTGGTTCTTGTCAAACAAGGGGAAAGAGTGTATGCTGAAGCACACTGACACACACAGACAGCACCAGTCACAGTTGGAGAGAATACAAAGTGCATTCAAGCTGGCATTGAAAGGGATTTAGATAAGTACTTGAGGTAACAAAAATCGAAAAAAGAGGATGATAGCAATGGAAGCTTTGGATGAATTGCAATGGAGTGCACCTTTATAACAGCTTATCAGTCTCCAGACAGCAACAAACCAGCCTTCCTAGTGCATTTCTCTTCTTGGTCTCTTGGATTAAAGGTCAAAGTAACTCAAATTTATATGTTCTGTCTCTCTTGCTGCTCGCACACATTCACCACATATCTTTGTGAATTCGTATACTATGGATGAAAGCTTCAGCTCCTTGAATACAACAAAAGCCTTTTCCGTGTCAAAGAGGCTCCATTTCCCCCCTCAAACAATTATTGGCTGGAAGAGGTTGCAAACAATGTGATATTAAAATGTCACAATGGTACTGCTGGAATAAATAGAAATCTGGCAATGCACCAGTCTCAATCCTTCTTCTCTAGAACCACTGTTCTATTTTACAATCGTTTGACATATTCAAATAGCTAATATGTGGGTTTATTAATAATACATATAGGCAGTATCCTAACATACACAAAAGCTGTGTGTTTTCACAATGTGTATAAGCACTTCAAGCAATAAGCTGTGCACATTTAGCTACCAGATGGTAGTTCTTATCACAGATAAAAGCACATATATGTTACTGTAACTACACTCTCAAAAAGAAAATTGTAAGAAAAAATGCTCTCCACATCACAGCTTACATTATCCATTTACTTAGGCAGAAAACAGCATATGTTTTACTGCTAGGGAAATGCAGTACTTGAGAGAAAAAAAAGATTGGAGAGGGAGGAAAAAGGAAGAAAGCTGAAGTAACAGATTTAATATGGATGTTTCACAAAAGGTTTGTTTGGTGTAAGACCTTAGAGTGCATATGTTGCAATTAATGCATTTAAACTCTGGACATCATGTAATAGAAGATGTTTCCATCCTAATTCTTCATTTATTTCTGCTTTTTGCACCACATGATCTTCACAGGAGGTCTAAAAATGTTTTAGGGAAATACTGTTCATTGGGATATCTTAACATTTTGGTAAAAATAATAATAAAAAAAAAGGAAACAAAGGACACAGCAAAAGAAGAATATCTGATTCACTAAAAGCAACAGGAACATTATACTAAATTGGCCTTATGAACATCTTGTACATCTGTTCAGAAGGTTAGTAGGAGTTCACAACTCTGTTTTCTTTGTTTGTACTTCTTTTGTCTCAGATTTTCCATTAAAGACACACACAAAGAGAAACCCTAAAAACCTAGTGTAAAGAGGCTTCCACTTTCACAGGCAGATTCAGTTCCTTTTAGGATGCTGCACAAACATCTGCAGATGAGCAGCCTTGAACGCGTTTTGATTCAAAGCAAACTCACACGATACCCCCCGCTTTGCAAGGGCGGGGAGCCGTTTCACGGCTGCTCTCCTTGGTGGGGGCTCGGGCAGCCGCCAGCACTGTGCTCCTGGCTGACAGCCAAGCAATCTCCGCTTCCCGATGAAACCCCGATCCCATCTGCTCCAGCAGTGCAATATATTCCACTTCAGGTCAAAAGCAGGGAGCCAGTGGTATTAACATTACACTAATCTGTAAAGACATTTTCACTAGGCTAGATAGGCTAATGTTACACAGAGCTTTTAAAGGCTGCAAGGATAAGGAATAGAAGTAATTGTCAGGGGAAGATACAGCATTCAGAATACAGTCCAAGGTGACAATAGATAGAGCAATGACAAAGATAAATAAAACAATTACTTGTTGGGAACATCAGAATTTGAATATGGATACAATTTCACCATCAATTTCGTCTTTCATTTAAAAATCATTACAAAAATATTTTCCCTTAATTGGAAAGAGAATATTTCAAAGTCGTATTGAGAAAAAAATGGAATATAGAAATAGGTCAGTCTCAGCGTTACCTCCTCTAAGAGATAAACCTTGAGCATTTCAGAGACTAAGGATGTTCTTTGAAAACGAAGCTTTTGTTTCTGGAAATAAATATACACTATACGTTTTGCATATACAGTGCAATTGTGATCAAGTACTTCTGAAATATATATTGTTACATTTTGATTATTACAAGTGCTCAAGAAAACTGTACTGCAAGGCAATAAAAGCAAGTTGACACACAGAATTTAAATTCACTGTTTGCAACCAGGAAATAAACAAAATCAAAAGAAAACAACAACAACAACAAAAAAACACACATAGAAAACCCAAAACACATTTTTCAGCTTCTTTCCAACACTTTTCAGAGCAAGTAGTTCAAGATTCATGCCTTTAGGCACATCAGAAACCATTAAGAAGTACATTTCTGGAAATCGTCATGTATAAAAATTCAATTTAGGCTGCTAGAGATTTTCTTTCGAGCTCTAGGGAAAAAATATTTGGCTGGAAATGAACCATCTGCAAATCCACACAATTAAGTATATGACTATGTTTTAATATACTTCAAACCATGTGGCACTGACATGAAAGATAACTTAAATAATAGAACAATAGAGATTCAGAAGATGGAAATACATTGTTCTTTAATTAAAAAAAAAAAAAAAAGTGCTAAAGATCCATCACAGTAACATATCATTTCTCATATGAAAGTACAGGCTTCATTTGTATTTCGCTAGTTATTAATTTCCACCCATCTCACTCCTTCATCTGCATCTTAATGAGCAGATGTTAAATGGTTACTTCTTTAGCAGACATGATTATCATCTCTGCAGTTCACCGTTTGTTACCATTTTGCAAGGAGAATTTTGTCCTCATCTGTGAAATAGCACTGTGTGCTCCCTGTATTTCATTTTAGTAGCGTATGCACACATGTACATGTGATGCCCAGGCACATGTGTGCATCCTCACACAGATTTCCAGTCCAACCAGAGAAGTGGTGGTTTGAAAGGTTTTTATCTGGTGGGAGAGTTTCACAGCAAATTCAGATCACAGCAAGTTCACGCTGACTTCCACCTCCTCACCTCAGCCTCTCCAAGCCCTTTGCATGCTAATCAGCCTGCTCAGCCCAGCAGAAAACAAACACGGTCTGATGGTGGCCCGGCTGGCCATGCCACATACTCCACCAGTTCCTGAACCCCATTCCCCCATTACACAGGCAGCAGAAAAAGCTTACAGAGCTGTAATTGCCTCCGTTATGAAACATCTTCACCTGTTATCTAAAGCTAAGCTGAATCACAGCAGAAATTATTAACAGTGGCTGTTTTCATGCCAGCTTAATTTGAGCTGATGCTGCTGTTCACTTAACACAGATGAATAGGTGTGTAGGACGAGACTTTAAACAGAGATGACACCCCAATGAATATTCGCTAGCAAGTGTGCTGCAGGGAGCCGGGCTGAGGAACAACAGACGATTGTTAAAAGCAAACGGGTGGTGGTGAAAGGAGGAGAAAGGAGACACTGCCATCAGTGCCTGTGCTGACAATAATTTTCCAGCCTGGTGTCAGCTTTTAACAGCTAAATCATTTTTTCAATTAGTTTCCACAAACGTTGGCAAACACAGGCTGATTTTTTGTGCATACACAATGGTGTGAGAAAACGATGCTGCATCAAACGTGGCCAGAAATGCTCTACTCAGCTGAACAGGCATTAAATTTTAATAGTCTGCTTTCATTTTCGCTGCAGTGTGCTTCAAGACGATTATAAATTACAGCATTCTGCTTACTTTTGACTAAATAAGGCATGTTTTAACATTTGATTTAAAAGTAATGTGTGCTTGACATATGAAACAAATCTTGCAGATGTAATTTATCACATGGTGCTCTATGTTTCGATAGAAATAGCTGTGCTACCGAGTCAGTGCTTTGATGAGTGGTTATGACTTAGATGTGGCATTTAGATAAATGCATTATTGGAGTCAGAATAAGGCCAGGATTTACCTGCGACCTTCAAAGCTGAGGGGGCACTCCTTGTGTTTGACTTCTAGAGCCATTAATCAAATACTTCATCAAGGCTTAGAAGAAGAGGGGGATGGGGGTGTTCAGAGGGTGGGGGACCGAGTGCAGTGCCTTTGTAAATTAACTTTACTGAGGAATCCCTGCAGGTTGCAGGTGAACAGTCCTTGACCTTACTGCTCTCCACTCCCACCTCTGCACATGTGCTTCACATACCCACAATTAGCCCAAGTGCAGTGGAAAGGAGCTGTGGAGGCTGCACACCCTCAACCAGGTCCAGACACAGCACAATTACTGATTTGGGCACTAGAAATGCATTTGTTTCTCTGTGAGGTACAACTGTTGCACACATTATTTACACATAAATGTGTCATTTTGACTGTTAACCATTACTGGAGAACCATTGTCTCCTTCCTGCAGGAAGAGGAAATTACAGTATAATAGCAGAAGCATTACTGAATCTTTTAGATTTGTCTCTGTTATCTGTGAGATATTACAGATAGTAAGCCCAGGCTAGGTAGCCAGTGACAGAGCACCTGTGTGACTTCTTAAAGGTCTGCCTATCTAATGAAATAGGTCAAGATGCCTCTTATGGCCAGCCAGTTATGCAAACAGGAACAGGAGGAAAGAAACAGCCTATCTGTTAGTATGGGGATGAACAGCAAATCCAGGAAGCTTCAAAGTCCATCAAGTGGCTGAAATTTTGTTAGACATAGCGTTAGTATTCTTGTGAGAAATCATCCCTCATTCACTTTCCCCCTTGAACACGTATCTTTTTAGAGCAGTTAATTATACTTCTGATGTTGTTTTAAAGGAATACAGTCTTATTCACTATCCTAAAACATGATGCTGCATCTATAGTTAGACTGCTAAATGGTTGCACTGACCATTGTTTAAATGTTGTAAATTATTTAATTAAACCATGGTTTAATTAGTTTGTAATGCATTTGAAACCTTTGGAGGACAAATACTTTGGAAATGTTAAGTGAGTAATGTCCATATTTTACCAGCCAAGAAAGCAGACTGAGAGGCTTCTACTGTATATTCTGTCAACCAACACCAGCTACAAAGAGGTTTCATTTCTAACAGTCTTAATAAAAGGGATATGATGTTTTAGAAGATTGGGTACATCCATCTGTTGCACACAAATGAAATCTGAGCTAAATTGTGAGACCTCCCTTTTCAAACTTTTTAGGGAAAGAAAGGAAGAAAGGGATCAGTTCTTCATCTTGGATCATAAGGTACTGACTAGGGGAAACGGACAAGAAAAAAAAATCATCATAACTTTTACGAAACGGAGAATACAGTGTTTCAGGTCAAAAGCTGCCCCTCTGATGTAAAAGCAAATGGAGCAGCTTTGGTAGGAAAGAGGCAAGGCTCAGATGGAACCACAGGAACATGTTTCTTTCTTTTTTTTTTTTTTTTTTTTCCTTCAAATTCTCCATCTTTTAGGAAAAGTGCAGTGCAATGCATTGTCTCCTTTGTAGTTTAACAACTGGGAGCAGGAGCAGTAGGGAAGAAGGATTAAAAAGGGAAGCTACAAATGTTTCATGTCCTGCCCTTTCTGAGTTTATATAGGTCCCCCTTATTATCGACTATTCAAGGCCTTATGTTTGGGCACTAGAGTGGCAGAGAGAAGTGGACAGGTAGAATTCACTTCTCTTTCAGGCTACAGAAAAACAGTATCTGTACATTGCCTCCCCTCTATCTCCATCCTAGTAGTTTTCACCATTTGTACTGTTCTCCTAGTAATCCTGCCCATCAAGAAATTCTCACCCAGGAAGCTTTGTACTTTTCAGTGTACAAGTGGGTCCAAAGTGGGCCAAAAGCCACAAAATAAAGAAAGGCAACCTTGAAAGTAGCCAGTAGCACAGAAGAGATAATAAAATCCTTCTCTATTTGGTACCTTTGCAATACAGAAAGAAAAAGCCAATGCTAGAATGTCATATATAAGAAAAAAAAATAAATCCTGGAAGAGTGAAATTGTTTTGGATCTGATGAAGATTGTCGGTCTTAAATTACCATTTCTTCAAACTAGCAGAAGATTTTTCCTCTAGCAGATAGATGTAAGTAGTTAATATTATAAGTGTTCAGATTTCTCTTAAGCTTTCTACATTCCTCTGGAGAGAAAAACAATCAGAAAAAACTGGAACAGGTATTTGAAATACAGTTTTGATGGGAGCAGAAGGCTTGAAGAAGTGGGACTGAGGATTAAGAAGTTTGTCTGAAACTGTAGATTCAAATTATAAAAGAATTCACATATAGACACTTAAAACAAAACAAAACAAAACAAAACAAAAACAAACAAACAAACAAAAAAAAAAAACAGTGCATACTGTGGTTTAATTCAGATGATAATTGGGAGTGGGAGAGGGAGAGGGATTCTTCATGTCTCTATACTAGGATAAGACTGTGTTCCCCCTATTAATGTTCTGAGAAAAAGGGTGGGAAAAAATTTGCAGACAGAACAATTATTCAGATTAGTCATCACTAGAGAAGGTTAAGAAAGTCCAAAGGGACCTTACAAAACTAAATGAATAGGCAGCAGGGCTACTTATATATGAAGTTGACAAATGCAAGATAATACAGATAGGAAGGAGTAATTAGAAGTAATCAGACTAAATTAATTATAAACATCTGGGCATCTGAGCAAACACCACAATGTGAAGCTTCACACAATAGATCTGTTGAGGAAGCCAACAACATTTTAATGTATTTATGAGTTTTTCCTTGAAGGCATGGATGGACTGAGGCAAATTAAAGAACCACCATCTTATACCTTCACACAAAGTCAGATCACTAGCAAGTTTCACAGCTTAAGAATGGGAGAAAGCCATCTTTCTTCCCACTCCCTGCCAACTACCTCCAAGATCTTCTCTCATTAGGGGAAGCTATGTCTAGAATCTAAACAAATATTTGTAACTTAACACTTTAAAGAAATGGTAGGAGGCAGGTAGGGTTCCAACAAGTATAATTAATGTTGAGTACAAAGTGGTGTTGCCCTTCTGTTGCCCTCTCCACCTGCTGACTGTCTGGTGTTGCCCCCCTGCTGCTCCATCCACCTGCTGGCTGTCTGGGACAGCTCTCCAGCTGCTGCTCCACCTGCTCACCCACATCCTCAGAGGCACCCCAGGTCTGACATGCTCCCCCTCCACCCAACACAGTCTGGGATGGAGCTGGCAGTGCAGCATGACTGCTTGGAGGTGCATGGGAGAGCTGCCAGGAACTGAAGGGAGGCAGAGGAGTTGTAGGTGGTGGAAAGAGACTACATCCTCCTGATAGCACCAGGAGCTCACACCATGAGGTGCAGATCAGCTACCTTTTGGGAGCTGCAGATCAGTTCTCAGTCCTAAAGGCTGGTTCAGCCTTACGGTTCAATCTATATTGAAATTTCTTGTTTCCAACCTTTGCAACTCACTGGAAAGCAAGAGAATGACCACCAAATGTCAAAGACAGAAGTGGTCAGGATGATTTCAGATACCCAGGACTTGACACTAAGTTTGGTTTCAGACCAAGAAGTCATAAAACTCAAAGTACATTTAAAAACAATCTTAGGACATAGGTAGCTTAGCTTATAAAGGTCACCTTCTACTATGGATCTAAAAGACATTCTACATGATGCAGTTAATTTCTCTGCTGGCATGAAAGGAAAGCATGATTTCTCTTTTCCTTTCATATTTTACATTTTGTGTTTTATCAGTAAAGGAAAGCACAGTATACAGTATCCAGAATGATGTGGCTGCACACAAACAAATCACATAGATAATAATACATGTAGGTAAGGGATTTCTACCAGGCTGTTTATTTATATACATATACTTATATGCTGTATTTTACAATAACGGCATTAATTATTTTTAATTGAGAATAGATTATCTTCCAAATTTACAATGAAATGTTGGTTTGAATATATGATTTGACTTCCTTAATCAAACCATCAAACCACAGGTGTCCCTTGAAATAACCATGAATAAATATGATTCATAACATAAATGAAAATATAGCATCAAAGAAAGTTAGTATGCATAAGAGTAAAATATAAATCTTTTGCTTTCAAAGAACACCTGTCTGTGGGGTGGCAAAGCCTTCTGATTGCAGTCATTCTTACTAGAAATAAATACAACCCTTTGTACATGACATATGCATTCACATGTTCTTCTTCACCCCATAACATGAATATAAACTATTTGAATCAAGTCAGTAAAACTCCTGTTCAACACACCTGAAGCTAAGCCAGGAATAAATTCCTCAGTTAAAATAACTACAGGATGGAAATGAAGCGTGTTTTCTTGATGGAGGTCTTTCTATTAGTCAGTATGAATATCAGGATTTAGAAGAGTGTTTTGCTATATCTCTAGTTATTTTAGATCATTGGAATCACAGAAGCTAAGAGTAAACAATAAAAAATTATCACATGATGATCTTCGGCATGTACAGACCATTATAGTCTCCAGTATACCCTGTCTGTCCTACACCTATAGCTTTCTAAAGACCTGGAATACACCCTGTAAATTAATCTGTACTAATCTGTGCTAATTCCCCTTTTGCTTCCAGATGATAACAACAAGAAACTGACTGATTATGGCAGATTTAGACGCAGAAAACAAGGAAAAATGAATTATTATTGTGCCCAAGGAATCTTCTTAAAAATGGTCCAGATGATATTTCCAAAGAGATAATCAGTGTATATTTATTTTTCTATTTAAGTTTTCCAATGATAGACAGATATTCAAAATCTTTTTCAATCTTGTTCTGTCCCAGAATTTAGCTTTAGTTAAACTAGTAGCCTTCAACTTTGCTTATGGGAAGGTTAGAGGTGCTCATTTTCCACTATGAAGAAAGCCCAAACAATTCATCCTGAACACACGCTACAAAATTTAAAGGTGTTTTGTACAACATTTGCGATTGGAAGAGACAACTTCAGTTATGTTTTTGGGGGAGGTCCCAGTTGACTGGAGGCTAGCAAATGTGATGCCCATCTACAAGAAGGGCCAGAGGGCAGACCTGGGGGAACTATAGGCCTGTCAGTTTGACCTCAGTGCCAGGGAAGCTCATGGAACAGATTCTCTTGAGAGTCATCATGCGGCACTTGCAGGGCAAGCAGGCTATCAGGCCCAGTCAGCATGGGTTTATGAAAGGCAGGTCCTGCTTGACAAACCTGATCTCCTTCTATGACAAAGCGACACGCTGGGTGGATGAGGGAAAGGCTGTGGATGTGGTCTACCTTGACTTCAGTAAGGCCTTTGACACCATTCCCCACAACATTCTCCTCAAGAAACTGGCTGCTCTTGGCTTGGACTGGTGCACACTTTGTTGGGTTAGAAACCGGCTGGATAGCCGGGCCCAAAGATTTGTGGTGAATGGAGTCAAATCCAGTTGGAAGCTGGTCACTAGTGGCATCCTCCAGGGCTCAGTACCAGGATCAGTTCTCTTCAATATCTTTTTATGATCTGGATGAGGAGGTCGAGTGCACCCTCAGTAAGTTTGCAGATGACATCAAGTTAGGTGTGTGTGTCGATCTGCTCAAGGGAAGGAAGGCTCTGCAAGAGGATCTGGAAAGGCTGGACCGATGGACTGAGGTCAACTGCATGAAGTTCAACAAGGCCAAGTGCCGGGTCCTCCACCTGGGGCGCAATAACCCCAAGCAGAGCTAGAGACTGGGAGAGGAGTGGTTGGAAAGCTGCCTGGTGGAGAAGTACCTGGGAGTATTGGTTGATAGTCAGCTGAGTATGAGCCAGCAGTGTGCTCAGGTGGCCAAGAAGGCCAACGGCATCCTGGCTTGTATAAGAAGCAGTGTGGCCAGCAGGCCTAGGGAAGTGATTGACCCCCTGTACTCGGCTCTGGTGAGGCCGCACCTCGAGTGCTGTGTTTAGTTTTGGGCCCCTCGCTACAAGAAGGACATCGAGGTGCTTGAGTGGGTCCAGAGAAGAGCGACGAAGCTGGTGAGAGGTCTGGAGAACAAGTCCTACGAGGAGTGGCTGAGGGAGATGGGCTTGTTCAGCCTGGAGAAAAGGAGGCTCAGGGGTGACCTTATTGTTCTTTATAACTACATTAAAGGAGTCTGTAGCGAGGTAGGGGTTGGTCTGTTCTCCCACGTGCCTGGTGACAGGACGAGGGGGAATGGGCTAAAGTTGCACCAGGGGAGTTTTAGGTTGGATGTTAGGAAGAACTTCTTTACCAAAGGGTTGTTAGACATTGGAACAGGCTGCCCAGGGAAGTGGTGGAGTCACCATCCCTGGAAGTCTTTAAAAGAGATTTAAGTGTAGAACTTTGGGATATGGTTTAGTGGGGACTGTTAGTGTTAGGTCAGAGGTTGGACTGGATGATCTTGAGGTCTCTTCCAACCTAGATATTCTGTGATTAACTTTCCTCTGTGCATGAAGAGCTGGAAAACATTTAATTTACTTGGCTCTGTGAACTTTCGTCTTTTTTTTTTTTTTAATGTTTTGATGTCAGAGAGTATAAGTATTTATAAATAAAATATAGATTCCTTTTTTAGACATGTTTTTACACTGCTGGAGAGAACCTTTGCCTAAAGTGCTCTGAATTGTTTTGTTCCCAGATGCCAGTATTAAACATGTCTACATGTTAACAAGGAGGAAATATGTTGGGATTTTTTCCCTATTTTTTAATTATCTTTTTTTTTTTTCCTGACTACATGATACAGCATGAAACATTTCCGCCACATGAACACTTTTTTTTTTTTTTTTAATGAATTTTAATGGAAAACAAGAGCAGTTGACGTTTACAGAAAAGTACTGCAGCCATGGGTTTTGAGAAGCTTCCTATACTGCTGAAAGGATGAACTAAGCTTTCTACTACATAACCAACTTTTAAACAGAGCCTTCTTCTATTATGAAAAACAGGTTATCTTTCTTGTTAATAATCCTTTTCCTTTTTTTAGTCCTTATGAAGAAGAAACCCCCTTCTGATACTGAAAACTAAGGAACCCTCTTTTGCTGGAGTCTGCTTTTAACATTTCCCCTAGCACCCAGCATCTGTGGGAGAAAGACAAACTCCCTGTGCAGGAAACAGCTTCCTGCACATACCTCTCTATCATTCCTTGTTTTCCCTGTCTGCCACAGCTTGTTGCTTAGCTGTTGTTTTCCAAACACGATGTGTTACCACTCACAGCCAAGGGCACGCAAGATACACCCAGTCACACTAGAGAATGTATTTGCCATATGTACCATACATCCCATTTCACAGCAGCTCTGTGAACCGTTTTGGCACTCCTGTTCATCTATGCACTAGATTTGCTGGTTAGTACTATGAGAGGGGAAGGTTGTACATACCACTGCTTTCATATTAGTGCCTCCAAAAAATAAATAAAAAAAAAAAAAGTTTTTTTTTTTTTTAATATTTGTCAAATGATAGTTTTTATTTATTTATTTACTTTTGTCTTCCCAAATTTGGAAGCTGCAAAATTTATGTTTACAATGTAAAAGCTTTGGATCTAAAGTCTGTAGCAAAACACAGAGTTTCTACAGCTTTTCACTCTCCTACTTCATAAAATGGCCTACTGAACTGAAGGGAGCTTCTTCCTAATCCACTGATAACAGCCAGCTCCCTTTCCCCCCTCCCTCTAACTGTTCAGTCATTTTACCTACTTGAAGTTATGGGAGGAAAATAAAATGTCAATAAATGAAGGTCTTGGCATTCATTCTGTGTGTTATTTGCTAGCTGCGCTAAAAGGGGAAAAAATGGAACTAGGCTAGGTAGTCTAGAGGGATGCTGTGGACTTGTAACTAAAAGGATGTGACCCTCTGCATAATTCATAATCATTAGTCTAAGTGACACTTCTGCAGTATGTGCAATAGTGTTCTCCAATATGACAGGTCTGAGCCCAAATGGCCCACTCAGCAGCAGTCAGTTTGTGATCAGATTTCCCTGAAAGACAACTCTCAAAGCTACATTTGCTTTGTGTATGCGTATAAGCATGCTTTTCTTTTCTTTTTTTTTTCTCCTTTTTTTTTTCTCTTTTATTTATTTTTGAAATAAATGTGTATATATAGATATATGAATAAAGATGCTTGCTCAGCTTCATCATCTGCAATTTAAGTGTTGCTCAAGTGATTCTTTAAAACTGCATAAAGGCAATTCTGCTGTGCCTTGGAGACATCACTGCTGTAACATTCTCTGCATACATCTGCATGATTTCTCAAAGCTAATTCAAATTTAATGCATTGGTAATTCCTTTTCTGCAGAAGTCACCCAGCAGTAATCTGAAGGTTACAGAATGATCCTCCAGATCAAATAACACTTCTAAAATAGTATAAACCAGGAGGCAAGATTATAATGGGTAGAATTAGACATTCAATGAGTCACTCCACTCTTTTTATAATCCTAAACATAGCAACCTGGTGTCAGAAGTATTTTTAGAAGGTGCAGCAAGAAGAAAGGTACAGTGTTTAAATCAGCTACAAGAAAGTTTACAGCACTGTGTTGTCAAAGGGACATTATAACAGAGGCTTGAATCAATGGAAAGAAGCAGGGAGATTTATGTGTATGGATGTGCATTTGTTTATTTATCTAATTTAAACAAAATACGAAGACTATCAAAACTGTTTACGGGAAATGTTAATTATTCACAGCTAAATTTTGATGTAAATTGAGCTTAACCAAATGAACAAAATAAAAATTACACCCCTCTTGGGGTTTAGATGTCACAGTGCTAATGGGCTATTAGTTTCCATTTCAACCAGGCAGACACTTATTGTAAAATGTTACCATATAGGACTGCATAAAGCAGCAAGTTAAATTGGTTTAGTTGCCAATGACCAGTTCTGAACAGAATGACTCTTGTTCAGTTTTAGAAATCCACATTAAAATTTAGTCCTACTTAGCCTCATATTTGACCATGACAACAAGCATGTATAAGGATATAATTAGATTCCCTGAACCCTATGACTTTTTCCGATGTTGTAGCTGGATTGGATACAAATATGTTGCAGCCAGCCCCTGTGGCTTGGTTATGAGATGCAGCTGGCAGGCTAGAAATAAACTGAAAACTGAGTTGTCATGAGAAACACATACTTGGAGACACAAAAAACTGGTTGTTTTCAGTCCAGGCTGTGTTCCTGTTTCTGATTTATTTTAAGCAATATTTATTTGCAGTTGAGTCCAAAAGATATTCCACAGTGTCATCCTCTACCATTACTATGTATCCTGAAGATCACTGGCATGGTCCTTTCTTTTTGCAGTCCTGTGTTTACTTCCACAAGATAGAAGTTACATCTTTTCATCGCCTCTGCTGCGTGTTTATTTTCACTTGCACAGGACACTGTGGTGTAGACAAGAGATGTTGGTCATCTTGGGCTATTGAGAAGAACATTTAAGAGGTCAGTATCTCTCACTGAAAAAATATTCTGCAATCTATACCAAAGGGAGCTGACTTTTCAGGGGAGGTTAATTCCTGCTGGCTACTTCTGGATTAGTGGTGTTTGTGGAAAGGACTTTCTCAGCTGAATGAATTAAGGAAAATATGAGTGAAACCAAGATCTGAGACTGTCATGAGGTGTCTTGTGAATTTCTGAAAAATGTTTTACAGTGCAGTCCTTACATTCATACCTATACCTCAGAATAAACACACCTATAGGTGTGTTAAAATGCACTCTGATTAACTGAGAATATAACTAAAAATGGCATGTCAGAGGAAGGATTAGTGTTTCCAGGAAGCAACCCTTTTTGGCAGCACTCATAATGGTTGCCAGAAAACAATACAAAACCAGCCAACCACAACAACAACAACAAAACAAAACAAACAAACAAAAAGAAAACACAGACACACACACACAAACAACAACAACAACAACAAAAAACACCACATTTATTTCCTCATTAAAGTAATAGTAATAAAATTATTTTTAGTAATTGATACTTAATCCTGTCTAGGAAAGCAGAAAGCTAAAGCATTATTTTATCTTAACAGTGATGTTTAGGATAAAAACTAAAGAGGAATAAAAATGAAAGAATTAGTCCTACCTCACTTTTGTAAATCACTTTTAAAAATGGGCATAATTTGCATGACAAACATGCGATATTAATTATTTGCCAAGTTCCATTTTTTTTTTTTAAGATACTTTATTGCATGAATTGTGAATGTCAACAATGACTTATTACCTTGAACAAGTTTAAAGGGAAGGTTAATATAATTTCTTATAGTAAAACCCCTATGACAGCTGCTCTATAGAGTCAATTACACTGCTGTGTGCTCTTGAGTAGACTTATTTTTCACAGTCAGAGTGAATGAGGAACAAGGTGAACAAACATCTCCATAGCAATTGAAGACTGACTTTCTTTAGTTTGCAGTGCTTGGAATAAAGGGAACCTGCCTAATGAACTGAAACTATCTATCACTGAGCAATACAGGGCAAGCATTATTGCTCTGTCTCCCCAGAAGAGTTAACACAGAAAACGTGACCTGTGCAGTCCACCAGTAGTTTTCAGCCTCCATCAAAAGAACAAAACAACAACAAAATTGTTCTTCATGAAAAAAAGAAAAAAGAAAAAGAAGAAAAAAAAAAAGAAAATAAATTTGTCTTTGAAAATATAGACAGTTCTACTTTTTGCTGGATCCTGAGCAAAATCCTGAGCTGGATCCAGTACCCTTCTGTCACACCCTTGCTTGAACTTAGCTAAGTTCTTAAGTTCTTAAGTTCTAAGTTCTTAAGTTCTGAAACTTACTTAAGTTTCAGAAACTTACTTAAAGTTTCAGAACTTAAAATGTCTTAACCTGCCATCCAAGACAAATGAGACAGATGAACTCTGAGCCTAGTAAATGCAAAAACAAAAACTAGGAGGTCCCTCCTTAAAAAATGAAAGACAAGAAAAAAAATAATTTACAGGGTTTTGGAGAAGTAACCATTGATGTACTAAAAGGGTACATGCTGGTGAACAGCAGTTGAAGGTTAAACACTGAAGTACATATCTGTTTGCATATTGGTGACTGTGGAACAATCATGGTATTGTAGAACAGGTAAAAATGTTTGCAAAAATAGTTTCAGATGTTCTGTGGAGGCAGCAAGACTATATAGAAAAAGGTGACAGGTATATAATAAATAGCAGTGATCTTCTTGATATTTATTTTTGTTCACTGCAAATTTTTTTTTAGATGTGATGGCTTGTGTTAGTAATACTAACTGCTTAGGCCTACAGGATTGTCATTAGCAGGGCTTTTCAGCCTGATTCTTGGTGCACCGGTCAATATACTGTTATATGACTAGAGTCCTGGTGATTCACTTAATTTATTAAAACCACTAATATTTTTAAGATCAAGTCCCTGTTAGTAAGAGTTATCGGTGCTCTTAGAATTCTGCAATACATTATTCAGGCCATATTTTGACTTATGTATTCTATATGTGATCAATGTCTCTGGATCTACTCTTAAAGAACATTTCAGTCATTTCATGCAGGCAGAAGAAGAAGGAAGAAAATAAATTAAACAGATTTCCTTTTTGTATATGTGGAAAATGATTCTAAAATGAAAATTTAGGTGCCTACAAGTTAAAATACATATTTAACTTATTCTGTTTAAAGAGGACAGTGATAATAGCATGGTGTAAAGTTTTATAGACTTGGGAGAGTTACACTGCAAGAGAAGCCAGCCATATCTTGTACAAATCATTGCAAATAAAATACCTATTATATCTTCTATCATTCCATGCCATTGCACGTGCTTAATGTAATTACAGAAGCAGAGTTTGGGAAATATATCACAACATTAATAAAATTGTCTCTGGTATCATTTTTCAATTCTCGGGTTTGGTGCCAGAACCCTGTAATCTCAGGATGTCTCCCTGTGAAATAAATACAGAATGGCAAGGACTGTAAGCAATATTTTATTTATCTTACCAATAGTTTTGAACAGTATGTTAATAAAATTGTCCATAACTTTGCAATAACTAGAAAGACCTTAATCATTAATGGCAGAATCACTTGCTTTTATTTTTGACTGATCATGACTAATTCTTCATTGGTCCTGGAATGAATCTTATACCATCTGTGTATACCAGATACATGTAGATTCTTTGGGAAATTCTGTATTTGCATCCAGTGAAGGAGAGATGTGCTTTTCCTTGAAAGGCAGTTATTTCTCTGTGATAGACAGTGTAACCAACCAGGGCTTTGGGGCTGATATTGAGCCCCTCTGTAAGGAAGCTCATTCTCAGAGGACATGTAGAGAGTGTTGGTGCATCCTCCACTGCTGAGCAAAAGTAAATCTGGCTTTCTTGCCCTAGGCTGACTTAACTCAACATTTACTGGTGTTACATAGCTACAGCAGCTTGTTGACATGTATCAGCAAGGTCCTAACTCACTGTTTCCTGTACTTGGCACTATATCCACAACTTAATTCTAACTTGGGGTAAAAGTTGTTTCCTTTCAGATGGTTACCACATAAGGATTACAGCGTAAGCAGCTTGGAATTGACTTTGAGTGCATTGCTCATTTAATTGCTAACGGTTGTTAACTCAGAATGTATTTGGAAAAAAACAACAACAACAACAACAACAACAAAACAGGCTGTAGGTGCATCATGCACCCTTTGCATTTTTTTTCTACATTCCATAGGCCAAGTTACTCCAAAAAGACATGATTGCTCTGTAAATTCTCACTGTTCTCCAAATGTGTCATGATCTGTTTGGAATACACAAAAATCATCTCACAAATCTGTAAAATTAATTTAGTAAAAATAACTTCTAATGTTAAAAAATTGAGTGCTGAAAACTAACTGAGTTTGTCAGATGAAAGGAGCTGAATGATAGGTATTTACAAACACCTATCTCTCTGATAGAAAGAAAATATTCTTACTGTAAGAATGCTTATATACTATGCTTCAAATGTGGGTTAGATTAACATACCTTGCAGAAATACATTTCAAGAAAATAATAAAAATCTTCAGTAATATTTTCTGATGTTTTTACACCACTTGTCTACAAAACGTGGCATTGCAGAGATCACAAACATCACTGTAAATAAATAGATCCCTTTAAGTGTCCAATCATTAAATAACTCTACTAAAAAAAAATAAAAATAAAAAAAAAATCCTCTGATTAAACATTGAAGCAATATTTATATGAAGCAATATTTATATCTTTGCTACCAAGAAAGAAAAGATTAATTACTCTTCACATGCCCTGGTTTACAAACAGTTTAGTGGCCTCTCCTTGATGAAACAAATTAATAACTACTCTGGATTTTGTGAACATCTAAAAGCAACTAAAAATGAAATACCAGCAGGAGTGTGTACATGTGCATATGCACACATATGCAGTTTGACAGACTTTGCAATAGACAGAAATGGCTCAGGAACTAAATGTACTAAATGGATAATATTACTGAAAGAGTTTGGCAAGAGCAGAACTAAGGGAGAAGTAATCTGGCATACTGCATGAGAAAATTGCATTATTATCCAGAAGTAGATTGGTTTACTTGCCCAGTACTCACAAACCCTCTCCCTTGATAATTATCTTTACACTCAGTTGCACTTCATAGCTTGTTTACCACGTTGCAGTGATGTTTACTCCCTAAGTTTATTTGATGTTGGCCATTTGAAAACATTATCATTTAAATTAGTTCCTGTAACTAATAAGCATATGTTTCATGTGCATTCCACGGGAACATGAAGTTTAAAAAGTTTGAGATTACCAACCTTTCATTTGATCAAGTTCAAGGTTGGAAAAATAGAGAACAGATTACAAAGATTTATTCTGACATACGATAACATAGTGAGAAGCTAAGAGAATTAACACATTACATTATAAGTATTTTAAAGCCAATTTGGACATCATAAGCTCATGACTTTTCCAGCGGAGCTAAAGTTAGATAGTATGGCTATAAGAAAAATCAATTGTTTAATAGGTAGTTAAGTAGAAAAAAAATCTGAATGGCAACTCACCAGCTCATAGTCTAGAATATCATGTCTGGACTATAAATGTTGAAGCACTGAAACACCAAAGAAAAAAAGCTATATAATAAAACAAGGAGGAGGGGTACAGAACATTGAATACCACTACATTTTAAGGGTGGTTAGCAGTGGCTCTCCAAAATGTTACATTCTACCTCTGGAAGCCAAACGAAGGGGTTTGGGGTTTTGCAAAGGTATTCCAGTGTATTTTTAATTTTCCTGAGAAATTTGGACTATAATAGAAGGGTACAGAAGAATATTTTATATGAGAAATGCTGATTTTTTTATTTATTTTTTAAATACAGCACCAAGTGATAAAAAGGGTGTCATACTGGGAAGAGAAGAACTATAAACTAGGGAGAAAATGACAGACACTTAAGTAAATTATTTCACACTCTCTAGCTTCCTATCTAGTTCTGCATGTTTATAACATTGCAGTCATTTCAAAATACCGGCACTGCCTCCAAAGTTTTGGCTTTCATACATTTGTTTATTCAAGCAGATGATATTCAAAGAGAAATTGGCATTTGCCAAGTAGTAATGCCTTAATGATTTAAACACTAGAATTTGTCTCAAGAAATCTGTTGTTTTGGGCAGTTTGGGTATACACATGGTGGACAGGGGAAATGCTCTATGTAGATCCTGACTGGGACAAACAGAGGGGTAGCCCTCAGGCTCCACAGCTGCTCTGTGTACTCACCTTGTCTAAAAATGAAAAGTAGCCTACAGTTTGGTGTGTACCACTAATACTACACATACATTTTTACCACTAATACTACACATACATTTTGAGAAATCTAACTAGAAATATTAGTGTTTTCCAGCCTTCTAAATGTTACAAAGGTTAGTGAATGCATTTTCCATTTGGAGACTGTTATCACAGTTCTATTATGAAAGGTTTCCGTCCATATTCATATTGATTTATTGAGACTTCTACAGTCAGAAGACTCATGGATGGACTATTTAGTGTCTCTAAATCCATTGATGTGGATTTAAAAAATGTCTGCCAATCCTTGATTAGTCATCATCACATGTTTTTTACCTTTTCTTTGCTGATAAATCTCATGGCTATTCTCTGTAGCTTTATATATAGACAATAGCTTTAAAGCTTTGTTTTTAATCAAGCAAATACTCAAAATGTAAAATTATCTCGATTCTTTGCTTGACTGAGAAACCTACAACAGCTCTTAGTCACACAAAAGTTCTTGATTACTATTTCACATTTTTTTCTGTACTTTATTTTTCCCTTTAATTTTAGTTGGATTATATTTTATCATTATTTTATTTTATTTTATTCTATTTCATTTTATTCTGTTTTATTTTATTTTATGTTAATTATATCCTAGTTATATCTTATATTATATCTTATTATATCTTTCAGTTCTGGCTTTGTATTTCTTTATATTTTTATTTATAACACATTTATGACACATGAGCATTCCACAGCATAACACAAAACTGTTTCTATCTGATTGGTTAAAAACTTAAAAAAAATCTTAATAAACACTTTCTGGTCAGAATTAAAACCTCAGGCATGATCAGTCAAGTGGAAAGCTGTAAATAAGATGGTAAACTTTAATTTTTGTGATTGAACTTGTGAGACCAATACTCAAACCAGTGTGGAATAATTTTTTCTCTGGTCTGAAAATGGTTACAGCCATTTGTCTGCAGAAAGCTAACATAGTTAGGCACCCATAGTTTGGGTCCTGGGATAACAATTTTGTCTTAGGACAGAAAAATTGAATAGTACAGAACAGAAGTAAAATTAATAAAATAAACAGATTTTTTGTAAAATTATAAAATTAATAAAATAAACAGAAGTAAAATTTTCTGTGACAAAAATACTAACCTCATTGAGAGTTCCTGGTGAAAAAAAGAAAAAAAAAAAAAAAAAAAAAAAACAATGTAGAACTTGACAGTTACAGTGTTAACTCTTCCTCAGATTTCTGAAAACATTCATTCTGCTTTCCTCTTTGCATGGGGTAATTTTTATAATGCCCCTAATAAATTCAGAACTGGAAGAAAAAATCCGTTAAATGATTTATTTTGTGGTTTGCGTGTGTGTGTGGTGTGTGTGTGTGTGTGCATGGTGGGGGATTCAGTCAGAAATAATCTTTTGCCTCTTTGCTGAGACAGGACCTGTGGCTTCCTATAAAATTGTGAAAGCATAAAACTAGGGAAAGTCCCAGCAAAAAGAGAAGTTTACAAGGAAAATAAGAGAATCAGGAAATGAAGCAAGCAAAACTGCCTCAAATGGTCCTAGGAACTATTTGCACCTGATTGATACTCCATTTTTTTAATGAAGCATCTCAGTACCTTTTCACACTGGTTCAGCACAGGTGTATCAGCAATTGTGACTCCCCTGGTCACAATAAATTCCATGCTCCACACAGCGTTAGACAACTAAAGAGGGACAGAACATTCTCATGCAGGTCTTGCCAACAGCTCCCTGCGGGCACACCAACTGCCCACGTATGCTGGGGACAACCCCATTTCCACTGTTGATGTTCTGCCATGCTGATAGATACCAAGTGGTTGCCAGGTGGAAAGGTTAGTACAGGGCAATGAATCCCAGCAAGTAAAAGGGGTTCCAGCACCTGCTGCCCTCTCACATGCACCAGCATATGTGAAAAGTGGCACACATAAAAAAAAAGTCAGTACAGCTCTCCACAAACTACATGTTACACAAAACATTTAATTCGGCTGAGTGCATCTAAATCTATTTCTAATGCCACAAACAACATTCTCATAGATGATTACAGGGACAAACAGTTCTTTAATAAACTTAATAAACATAATCTTACTAAACCAATTCTTGAGTCAACCATAGTCTATGTCCTCAATTAACCTGAGTTATAAAATACTCTTCTAAATGAACAGAAATCAAAGAGGCTCCTGAATTCTAAGAAAAACTCCCATGTTCAGATGGGAATTAGAAGGAGAGGAAAAGCACATTCTGACAGATTCAATTTATCTTTTTTATCTTATTTTTTTGAATAAGCAACAACACTAACCACAGTTACCTGCGGAAATAAAAGGCGTCCTGGAAAAACAAAAACAACAAAAACAGAACACATGAATTTGAGTTATTGTAGAGTTTAATGTGTCTCAGTATTCTCCCTCTCTCTCCACTACAGCAAGAATTTCAGTTTATTGTACTCACAGATAGGTCAAGACATAGATATTGTCCAGGACTCTGTCTGATCCTTGTGAAGGAAGCTTTAGATTTCTAAATCGTAGACCTCCTGGTCTTATTTATTTGTAATTAAAGCCCTGACCAGGATGACATATTTATAGATGGAAGGAAAGAAGATAGATAAGGATGGCTTGATCTGTCAAATAAAGCCTCTAAAGAAATAACATTTTAATTCCATTGCTTTGCAATTTCAGAGGTTTTTGTTGGGTTGTGGACAGTAGCAATGCAAAACTTGTGCACTTCTCTCCCCTGCAGCCCACCTGGCTAACAGCAGAGCATGTGAAAAACCTTCACTGGGATTCATATGGAGTTTCCTACAGCATTGCAAATCCTTCTTTTCTGCCCCAAATTGCTCAAAATTAAAGGAGATAAGCTGTTCAGTGGGGAAAAAAAAAAAAAAAAAAAAAAAAAAAAAAAAAAAAGGATTGCCATTGATTGCAGTACTAGAGCTGTGTCTAGGTATCTGAGAACAACTCCAGTGGACAGTGGCTGAGAACAGAGCTGAGGAAGCACAAATACTCAGAGAAATGATTAATGATCAAGAACTGCAAAATACTCTATCAAAAAAAGCACATAACAATATCCTCACAAACCATTTCTCACTTCTTTAAAATTCTAAACTGAACTTTAAGTCTGTGTATTTTTAGAATAGCTTTTATTAGTGTTTATATACCTTTTGTATTATAAACACATTTATTTGCAATTGGAGAAAATTTCAGATCACAATCACAAAAATGTGGCTTAAAGGTCTGTTCACATACTATTCATTTGCAGTTCCTTGCCAAACCAGTGTAGGTCTGGAGTGCAGAGGGTAATGCAGACAGGCAGCATCCAGTTCAGTCCATGTCATATTGGACCCTTATAGATCCTTATACATTTTGTCACATAATAACAGCTTTCAGACAGAGCTGCTTGTTTGTACCTCTCAAAAAGCAACACAAAACAAACATTCAGCATTATATCTATTTCAATATAGAGAAAAAGATCTGAATAAGAGTTTTCTTATGGTTTTGTTTTAGGCTAGTGATTAATGTTGGATGATAACCCAGATCCCTGAAATATTAGGCCATTTCCTATTAAAGAGGAAAACATTGACTTAGGAACTGAGAGGTAAACACACAGTGATTTCACAGCTGGGACATGAGCATAATTAATATCATATTAATTTCATATGATTTCTCTCTAATCATTTTTTTCTATTCCTTATTAATTTTTAATTGCTTTTACCAAGAATTCAGTTCTAATTTTACCTAAACTTACTTTGAAAGAAAAAAGACTAGTTAGTTTCTATTTAAGGTGAGCTGTTTGTTGTTGTTGTTGTTGTTTTAATTAATCATGGAGAAACAGTTTACTAGATGATTTGAGAAAGAGAGACTATTGTAATTACACTATCATGAAGGGAAACAATAAACAAATTAAACTCTGAAGGAATGATCATTATCAAAGCTTAAAGAGGAGATCGGGGTCGAAGTCACACATTTCTAACAAGAACATCAGTAAGGTTCATTAACTATCCTTACAGCTTTCTGAATATAGTAATTTACATAAAAATGGATCTAGTTGCTCATAACTGTCAGTTTGCGTTTAGGTTCATAAAATATCACTATAAATAAGTACACTCCAAATAGGCTGTCAAAGAAATGTTCAAAGGGATGAGAAGGATTAAAACTGTTGTTCAGTAACACGTGGTTATATCTATGATTCTATCATATAATTCTATGCTATGATTCTATTCATACACACAAATGAAAGTGTCCTTCCTCCCTCCCTCCCTCCCTCCCTCTTTCCCTCCCTCCCTCCCTCCCTCCTTTCCTTCCTTCTTTCTGTCCTTTCCTTCATTCTTTTTGTGCCAGAATTTTTAATCTGTTTTTTTTTTTTTTTTTTCTTTCTTTTTTTTTTTCTCCTGCTTACTTATTAAATTACCTGATTTAGCTTTTGCTTATTGTTTCTTTCTAGGAATTGTGGTCTGCAGAGTGTGTATTGGTTTAACTTGAAAACATTTTAACTCAATTTAACATTTTAATTTAATACCACTTTAACTTAATAATATTAATAACATCAGCATCATGTAAATCATGAAAGCTATTCAGGCATTCTAATCCAATGTTAGAAGTAAGCATAGGCCAGTTACTCATGTTCAAACTGCTTTAACAAGTCAATGTAATAGAAAAATAGAAATATTACCACACAATACATAGACTGGCTTAGACTGACAGAATAAGCCTATTGGTCTACTTTTTTTTTTTTTTTTTTTTTGAATTTGGAAAATTAAAGTAGCCAAAAGGAACATTGAACTAATGGGGTTCTTTGATTTTTAATCCCAAGCTAGATCAAGCAGGAAAAATGTATAGCAAACAAAATTATATTTTGATCAATTGATGATGTAGCTGAAGGGGAAAAAAAAAAATCTGTAATGGAAACAGTCTATTCTTCAGTGTAAGAAGAGATAGGAAACAAAGATTAATATTATTAACATAAATGCAGAAGAATTAGTATGATTGAGAAGAATTCCCATAATGCTGAGAGGGATACCAACAATGAAAAGCTCATTACTAACAATGGAAAAAGCCTTTGGGACTAAGAGAGATATGTTATCATTGCCTTTAGAAAGATGAAAAGTTAAACTTGGGTTGCTCGATGGCAAACCAATGTGCAATTAAACAAATACTTCTACTGAGACCGTGATTAAATCTTTAAAATAGAACTTAGAAGTAAAATTAAACCTTTTAATTGTTATTTTCAAAATTTTGTGTGAGATATTGGTCTAAACCAAAGGGAAAAAAATAGTTTAATAAAGTAATTGTTATCTGGTTTCAATCATGCAGTTTTTCTAAGGGTATTTTGTTCTGCTGGATAAAGAACAGACACATAGTGGACATGTGTAGGAAGCATTTTTTTTTTCTGATTCTTCCATAGGTGTTATATGTTTGTTGTTTGATTCTGTATTTTTTATTTTATTATAATACCAACATGCCTGCAACAGACATCACATTAACACAGAATATGTTCCTACTAAATACTGTTGCTCTTTTCTCCCTCTGAAGACAAAATATTTAAACAATCCATTTAATGTTCTTATTACCTTGTTGCATTCATTGTGCTGTTTTCTTTTTGCAGATGTCTTCTCCTCCTCAAATTTTATTTTTATACATAGTTTCATGAAGACTTCAGACTCAACCATCTTTAATTCAAATATTTATCTCTCTTTCCTTTCAGCTTTCAGTTTCTGACTAAGATCCTGATTCGTTAGTCCTTTAACTGTGGTCCCAAATCAAAGTTGTAAATAACAATACCAACAGGTACTTTCCTAAGAATAATTATAACGCTCCAGGCAAATTAAAAAAATAATGTTCCCTGAACGTAAGAGAATGTTTGGATTACCAAAAGCAAACAGGTTATCTCAGACTTTTGTCACTACAGAACATGAAGATGGACATCTCCCAGAAAAAGTCATAAGCAAAATCATTCCAGAGGCAAACACCTCTACTCATTGTATGTTTAGAATGTTTTACTCAGAAGGTAGCACTACTATAGCCTCTAAATGAACGCATAATATCCAAGAACTTACAGAAAGGAAAGGCTCTTAGGAAAGTAAATACACTATTTTTGTTATTTATACAAAAGCTACTTAATTTTAGCTATGCATATAGCTAAAATTGTGGTTTTCACAATTGTGGTTTCAGCCTTGTGGTAACAAGGCTGAAATACTTTTGTTTGTTCATTTGTTATTGTTGTTCTTTTTGAAAAACTCACTCTATTAACAGTACACCGTTCTGAGCACACTTAGAAAACATCCAAACCCAGAGAAAACAGGAGATTCTGTCACTGACTGAAAGCTCTTAAAAAAGCAGCAGTAATACTAGTAGTAATAAAATTATATATTCAAATTTATGAATTGCCTGTTTACACAATCTGTTTTAACCATAGTAGTGTGATAGTGACATTTATTACAATAGGGTTGCATGTACTGGGTTTGCCATCACTAACTGGGTTAGTGATAGGCAAACGGAAAAAACACTAGCTTTGAAGAGCTGACATTTAACCTCATTTAAACACTGCTGTAAAGGACAGACACCACATCCTTTGATCTTGAAAACATAAAGAAGCTAAGAAAGTAAAAAATTGGTAGAGACAAATGCCATTGTGATACAAAAAATGTTTCTTATCTGAGGAGTTCCATCAATTCAAGTGTTATGCCTAAATCCAGAATACAAAACCCCAAAACATCATCAACTTCAAACTCAAAACCTACCAATCAGCTAAACTAACAAACAACCAAACAAAACCTCACCACCACCAAAAAAAAAAAAAAAAAAGTAACTGCAAACTTGTTCCAAATGAGTTGTTTAACAGGCAGTCTTGTGCTCATTATTTTAATAAATATACTTAGGGTTCGGGGGTGGGGAAGACTCTCCAAATATGAGAAAGTTAAAAAAGAAAAGCTGAATAATGTATAAATTAAAGAGTCTTGGGAATATAAAGATGGCACTTTCGTGCATCTTCATCCAGTTGACCTTTCAAAAAGTACATTGCAGATGTAGTTCCATACAAAAAACAAACAAACAAACAAACAAAAAAAAACTTGTCTGTTTTTTTTTTTTTTTTTTCTGTTTTTGTTTTGTTTTGTTTTTCCACTTATAAAAATAAATCTATTATGCAAGGTCTACCACAATGTATAGTATTACCAGCTTTGTACCAAATATTATTATTACCAACTTTTTACCAAATAATAGTATTGTCAACTTTATTCCCATTTTTTTCCTATTTACTTGAGAAATTTTGAAAGACTTAACACATGACAGTATGTCATCTATCTTACACTAGACTAAGGTCAATTCTGATGATTAAGTCAAAAGGTGAGGTTAATTAATATTCTAAAGACTCGAATATTTCTAATAAAGTTGGAGTTTCCACACCCCATATTTACAGTGCTATTCTTGGTAACTGCAATGATCAGAATTTGACAAGTATTGCCAGGAAACCTGAGTAGTTTTGAATATTTCTTATATAGTTTCTTTAAAATTTGTATGAGAAAAATGTATTTAATACATTTATTTATGCAAATATAATGTATCCAACACATAATTTGACACTTTGTGAAATCTATCATTCTACAGATGGTATAAAAAAAATACATGAAGTCAACACACTTTCTGCTGGGTTACGCAAGTCTTGTTGAAATCCAGTTTTGGAAAATGTAGCTGTCAATATCTTTTCCACAATCAAGCAGAAATTTTCCAATGAGCTGGAACAAAAATATGCATTTCATATTTCAGGGAATTACCATCTTCAGAAAACTCTGACAAAGTCTAGCTACTTAAAACTTTGTATATGAAACCACACATTAGTTTAGTCATTTGTAACAAATGTGAAAATTACATTAAGATACTACTATTTTAAGGACACACTATTGCGATAGATAGATAGATAGACAGACAGACAGATAGATACATAACATGTGCCATTTAACAGCCAGAACACAAATAACTGCATTACCATTTTCCCCATTCCACATGGGTAAGCAGTACTAGTATAAAGTATTTCATTTACAAATATTACTGTAAACACACGTAGTCAATTTCATATTCCTTCCAAATTGTTTACCTAAATGGCAGTGTGAAACAAATTCTGTAGTAGTACTTTATGGTTATATAATGATACAGTATTTATTATATTGTTTGCTTATGAGAGCGTTGCACGATTTCATGCCAAAGCTTTCAGAATCACAAGCACCTAATCCAATAGCCAGTGTTCTAAAGAGATGCTTAAATCCAGAATAAACTCTCACTATATTCAGAATTCCAATATTTCTGCCACCCTTTTCAAGAATCTGCGGGTATATTTTTAGACAAATGTGCTGAGAAAGTAGAATTTGTAAAGGTTTTCATTTCTCTTTGGACTTAGGCTACTGTGCTCAGCTTGCAACATTCAATTTGTATAGCAGAATCCCTTTGTAGATCAGAACCTAAATTTACCATAAAGATTCTCCTAACAAGAAGTCTTTTGACTATATGCCTACAATAGCATGCCAAAAATGGGGCACAAATCTACATATTCTTTTTTTTTTTTTTTCCCTTTCAGTACAACTAGAATTCAGTCATTGACTTCCCCGTTTCAAACACAGGCTTACAAACATAAAAGTTACTCAGTCATGAGATGCTCTGCCTTTCAAACAAGGCATAAATGGAAGTACAAATTGTACAAACGAGGTCATGCATGAACTGGAAGAGAAAATTCAATGTTAAAAATGAGCCCCCAGATTAGGGCTCTTTATGTCTAATCTCTGAAAGGTGAATTCTGAAGAATAAGAATTTAGGAGCTTATATGAAATTTTCGTGTTATGTCTGACAAGTTATTGGTAGATATTTATAAAAACAACAGGTTTAATTGTTAATACCTATTAGTGGTGCATTTGAAGTTTTATTAGAAAAAAAAAATATGTACATTCAGAGTCGTTCTCTGAATGCACAGCATAAACACATGAAGGGAACATTTACCATTTTTTTTTAGCACAATAAACTTTCAAAGTCTGCCCCAAGACACTTCTTTCCGCACTTGTATTTTGTTCAACTACTAAACACGGTCATTTTCAATAAACACACATATTTGTCTACTTCTATTTCCCTGGTATGAATTACCGTAAGACAATAGTGAAGAGTGGGGAGAAGTCTCCACCCATTGCTCTGAGCAGCTAAGAAAGAGGGGTAGAACAACCTGCATCAATACTCTGAACGGTCAGTTTGCATTCATTGTGATAGTGGACCTAAGCACTTTCATAGCAAATATCAAACTTCTAAGACTAGTTTTGACACATGTGAACTATTGCCTAGATGCTCAGCTACTTTAAGGACAGAAAGATTTTTCTTTGCTTGAAAGTACAATAAGAAACAATCTTGTTATAAATGATTGGACAGAACTATATTTAAGAGCAAGCCCTGTGCCTCCCACAGCTCTGTCTGAGTTCCACTTACCAGCTTATAATACTTTGTGAAAGCTCACTGGCTTGGAAAGAATCTGTATTGTAGATTCAAAACACAGAGATCTCCTTCAATGACTGATAAGCAGTTGCAACTAAAGAGTTAATTGTGTTTGGATGTCAATCATCATCAGTCAGTCAATCAAGCAATTAATTCCTTCAGGGGTCACAGTTCCAACAAGGACAGCAGTTGACAGGAGAGATGACAGACAGAGTCCTACCACCTAGGCAACAGTTTATGCATACCAAGTCACTCCTTACACAGTCATATGGATATATATATATATAATATACAAATATACATTATATATTATACATTTATTATATAAATATAATAAATAAATAAAAATATAGTAAATAAAAATATACATTATATATTATACATTTATTACATAAACGTAATATAAATATTATATATATTGCATATAATATTACATATAATTGCATATAGTAATATATAAATAAATAAATAAATAAATATATAAATGCATATATATATATATACACATACTTATTTATTTATTTATTGACATTTTAGTCAAAACAATCATTTGAAGAAGAGGAAGAAAAAAAAGTTTCTCAATTTTTGTACTGCAATTGCATACAGTTTACTACAGCAAACCAAATTTGTCTTCCTCTCTTTGTTCCCTCCCCTCATCACAAGTGTCAACATTAAAATAAAATGAGAAGAAAATGAATGTAATTAATTTGACCAAAGTTTATTTTTTGGTAATTGATATACAAATTTATGCAGGCATATATACAAATGTCCTGCATCATTAGAAGAAATAATTATTTTTGCCCTGACAAAAATGCATTTGTCCTGAAGACAATTCTTACATAGACAGACTCCCACCTGCTTCATATAAGAATGAACATTTTTTATATAATAATTTGTCTTAATAGAAGACAAGCGTAAAAGCTGCAAGTATGATTCTTTAATAGAGCTGGAATGGTCCATCACAAGAGAAAAGGAAAAAAAATGAAAAGAGGGGAGGGGAGGGGTGAGGGTATAAACATTTAGTGTATACATACTCAAATTGTTTTCCAATTGTTCTCTTCAACGGTTGGCATAATGCTCACACTCACAAACAAAAGTATTACAGTAAAGGAAAAGGAGAGCTTAAAGGGCATCAGCACTCTCCTAAGTCCCTGTAGTAGTCTGACCTCTTCTATGAATGGGAGCACACATCTCATGCACCACTAACCAGTAAGAGTTGAGTAACCAGTAAGAAAATTGTCACCAGGTTTGTATTTAGCCTTTTATATTGGACAAATAAATAAATAAATAAATATAGAAGATACATTTTTTTTCCAATCAAATGGAAGTTTCTGCTCAACACTAACGGTAGTCTGTCTCAGATTCTCCAGAAAAAAAAAAGTATGAAAATCTTCAGTAGTTAACTGCAGTTTTTAGGGATGGAGAAGCTCTACTCTGCCTCTGCAGTCAAACATCAGAAGCTCAAAATTAAGGGATTAACATATAAATGGTGCCAAAAAATGCAATTACCAAGCAATGGTTAAGTTTCCTTTTTTTTTTTTTTTTTTTTTGTCTTTTAAACCATTAGCTTGATTTCAAGACTATTTCAAACAGTTTTTGTTGGCTGCAGAGACAATGATCTCAGAAATAGCTTAAATCTATCATTAGCTTCATATTGTGACACTATTGAAGAAAAATGCTTTAAATTGGCTTGGATTGCTTCTCGTATTTTCAGCACAACCATCAGATTAATTATAGCTATGATATTATTACTTTTTTTCCTTTGTTTCATTTTTTTTCATTTTTTTTTATTTTTTTTTCTTTTTTTTTCTTTTTTTTTTCTTTTTCTTTTTTTTTTTCTTCTTTTTTTTTCTTTTTCTCTTCTAGTTGTCAGCTAGAGACAAAAGATCATATTGTATTGATGAACAATCTGCTTTTAGAGAACTGCGGACAAGTTTTACACCAGTTCCAGCCAACAGTACTGCAATATAAAGTGATCTGAAATCAATACTATGATACAGCTATTGGCTTAGTTTTCTGATATTGTAATCCTGCCACTTTAAAATACATTTTTTTTTAATGATCTGCAAATCAGTCCCTGACCTTCAAAATGTTACACTGTCTGTTAAGACTATGTATATGAGTCAGATAACTTAACAAATGCCAAGTGAAGTGTACAAGCAGGTAGTAGATATAAATACATGTATGAGCCAAGTATACGATGCAGTTAAGTGTGATCTGTTGCATAAATGGGCTAATAGTCTGCATGGGATGAGCATAGGATGATGGAATGGGATTCATCATACATGAAATAGCAATATTGAAGGTTAATGTTCAGAAAGATTTATGACTTTTCCTCTTATTCTTTGAACTTAAAGAAGCTAAACAGTGAAAATAAAATCTAAAGAAGACAGCAACAAAAAAACCTCTGAAATTCTAAAGTGAAATAACTCATCACAGACTAGGTGCAAATTATGGGCCATAATGCTACATTAAGTCAAAACATTAAACTCTAATATCAATTTTCATCAGACAGCTCTTATATACAGTAAATAATAAACAAAATGTGAATTTCCTCCTGGATTCCACTGGGGGAACAACAAAAAAAATTGATTGATGGGGTTTTGTTTTTCCATTGTATAATTCTGGTCTGATTTGGATCCAAACCAGACATTTTTAAAATTTCCCATGGACTGGAAACTCTACGAACCCTGCAGCTGTTAAGTCAAATTGATGATCTCATCGGTTTCACTGCTTGTACCCACAACAAATTGACAAAAAGGTCGAATTTACAGAGCAGCTGCAAGATGTTCCCATGAACAGTTTAGCCAGCAGATTGCCTCAGACCAGGAACACAATATTTCTCAGTTTTGTTGCCACAGAGTAGACCCTCCTGGGCAGTATGAAAATTAACAGATGAACAGCAGAGTCCTATCAGACACATTAAAAATAAAACAATAATAATAAAAGAAAATATCCAAGATTTCAGCATTCAATGTAATGTAGATAAATAGAATTGATATCAACTTCAAGAGAAAGTTCAAATCTCCAGATAAAGATGTTCTTCATCATTACTTTCAGTCTTGCCCCCATGGAGGATAACTGGTCAATCTCTCATCAAAAAATAAAACAAAACAGAACAAACAAATAAACAAACAAAAACAGCACAAAAGACTGCTGATAGATGTATATGAAATATTGTTCTGCCTTTCCAAAAATATTTCAGGGATAATCCCGTCTCCAAAGAAATTATGTTCTGAGAAATTATTTAATCATGTCCCTAGCTTGAGCCATATCCTTAATGATTTTCCAAGAATAATCTGTTTTTCTTGTTCTGTTCACACCTTCAATAGCATTACAACCAGGTCATCCAGGTGGTGTTCACCATATTTATATCCTCCAGGAGGATATAAATATATATATATTTTTTCCCCAGAGAAACACATTCTAATGATATAGCATACCTTACACAAACTATATATACATACATAAAGAATAAGCAAAACAAAACCAATACTCTTTTTTTTTTTCTTTTTCTTTTTTTTTTTTAAAGATATTCCTTAATATGCTTGTTGTATATATTGTGCCCCAGTATCATAAAAGAGGATGCACCAGCATCTCAGTACAGAATAAAAATTAGTAAAAAAAAAATAAAAATCTGTGTAAAGCTGTGTAATCACGGCTTTTCCTTTTGATTTGTTTCAAAATAAATAAATAAATAATGAACAGTGCCTCAGTCTCTAATTCAAGCTTATGGATTGAGCTTTAATGGGCCTTGGCAGAAGTCCAGTGCAGTACTCAAGAGATATACTGGTTTCCACAGAGGATGAAAACATTTCATATCCATCTGCTTGTTAGCTAGTTGTTAACCTACTGTCTATATTTCCAACTGAAAAAGAAGTCACAGTTCAAAAGGTGCAATAATTGTATCTGGCTGCATTTACCAAATACAGAATAGTCTTAAGAGTTAGAAATATTGAAATCTTCTGACAAAAGAATTGAGATAAGACTTTTTCCCCTACTTAGCTTATAGTCTTTGGAAGTCTTCTTATTCAAAACAGCAGGCCAAATTAAAATGAATTTTAAGACGCTACCCTTGGGGGGTAGTTTTTGCTCAGAATTATATATATATATAAATTGTCAACCTTGTAAATTAACTTAACTTAATTCAAATATAAATAAAAATAAAGTTTATTTTAATCTTTCAATTTATAAACTTTATTCATGTTGAATTTTTACTAAATAACAGCTTGCTTTCAAGTCTTTGAAGTTTGAAATTGACTTCAGATTTACCAAGTTTTACATATGGGGTAAAGGAAGTAAAGAAAGAACTTGTACAGTGATATCTTTAGTATGTTCACAATATTCAAAAAAACAAACAAAACCAAACAAACAACCAAACAAAAAAACACCAACCAACCACCCCAAAAAATAATATATATATATATATATATATATATATATATATATATATGTATATGAAACTTAAGGGAGGGAAGTTAATTTACTACAAAGGTAAGTCCAGCTGAAATCTGAAAGGAGTTTTTATCACTACAAAAACTATGTTTGTTTTCCAGATTGAGATGAGAAATCAAGCAAAAAGAATAAAAAGAAAAAAATAATGTAAGAGAAAAAAAAAAACAATTTTTGGATTTATTTTGATATACTAACCTTGCCAATAAAAATGCTTAAACCTCAGTTACAACTCCCTGGGGAATGGCAGCCATTATTCCCTATTGAGTTGGTGCTTACCATACAGAGCCTGAACAATTCATACAGAAAAATAAACCATAACATTCCTGTTTATTATTACTTTAGCTGAGAGGTGCTGACATTAAACAGTTCTGCACTGCTGCTATAAATCAGCATGCTGTGGATGTTCTCAGCATGGGACCAGGGCTCCCTGGTAACAGCTCTCATCAAGGCAACCAGCTGTCAGAATTCTTCAAATTAAACTGTTATTACTGTAGTATTCATTAGTCAGTTACTGACTATTAAGATATTTTTATATCTGAGCCATTGACATTGGATATTGCTTTTTAATATGCAAGTTATATATAAACATGATTAAGTAGTTCATATGGGGTTGACAGCTTCTATTATAGCTTGATCTCCCCTTTGTAAAGACTACAGTGTCAGAGATAACATCCTGGTCTTTACTAAAATTAATTTTCCTTTTAAAAGTCTTGTATTTTTGTTGTGATTGATAGGCTGTTACTTTAAGCACCAGCATTCTTGTTGCAGAGATCTAACAGAGTACAGAAGGCATGTGTAATACATTGCTTTGACTGTGATATAGAGTGATAAGTGTTGACAATTTTAATTGCATTTTTGTTCATGCTAGATGTTTGGTCATTTTGTTTGGATAAGAATCATATAACTACTGCTGCAAGAAAGACGAGGTTTAGAACCTTTCAATCCATATTTTAGTACTTTAATTATCAGGTATAGCAATATAACTCATTGAAGCAGGAACGTTTGTAACATTTGAAGTTTTTTTTGTTTGTTTGTTTGTTTCCTAAAATACTGATTAAAAATTACAAAGTTTCTAAGCACACAAAATCTTTTTATCAAGGACTGATCCCTGGCTTCTAAATAAAGATATCAATTTTTTTTTTCTGTCTTTTTCTGCATTCAAATATTTGGCGAGTGATTTTTACAGTGATAATCCCACTTACACTTCAGATACCCATTTGTTTTCTGCATTCATTGCTAAAATCTTGTTTTGATCCTGTTTCAAGCTGTGTTCTCTAGTTCTTGCTACATGGACATCCGTACGTTCTGAAATAGGGTTCTGTTCCTTTGATAGATTTTTATGTTCTTTAGTCGGTTTTCCTAATATTATCCTGCATTTGCAAGAGTAGAAAAGCTATGTACAGGACTACTCCTAAAAGTGTATATATATATATATATACATGTGTGTATATATATATATATATATACATACACACACACTGTAATATATAAACAGTATATATATATATATACACACTATATACATATACATATGTATATACGTGTATATACATACATGTATACACGTATATACATATTAAATATGCATATATACAATATATACACACATATATATGTTCATATATAAATATGAACAGTAATATTTTACTAAAATTCCCATTAATTCATCTCCAGAAACAGTAGCAAAGAGGTATAAAAGCTGCTTTAACCAAGGCAGCATGACATATGCATCTCCTTGTATCAAGTGAGGGAAGCCATTCTTAACTAAAAGCATATCATAAAGTCACATATCAGCAATCTGACAAAAGCTTTTAGAATTTCCTGTTGATGCAGTTGGAGAATGTAGAAAAAGTGTCCCACTATATATTACGCGATAATTAAAATAACAACAGAGTCTCAGCCAGCATCTTATCTTCTGAATGTCATAAACCTTAGCTCCACAAAGTGTTTCATATGTTCTTGGAAATAAATACACTCGGTGATTAGTATAGGGATCCAGAAAAAACACCTTCCCGTCTCCCTTATTAATTTCAAACATACACCAAACCTTCAGAAGAAGCAAAAACCTAGGAGATATTCTGGTAACTTTTTCTTTAATGGAAGATTAGAGCAGTTTTATTGAAATTCAGAGAATTATTGAGATCAGAAAACAAACGCTAGTCTTTGAAACTTACTAATATCAGAGAAAATATCTTGTCAGAATGCCATAAACAGGAGGCTGTACATCATTTTGCGATTTACTTGATAAAACTCAGAATACATCTGTGTAATGAAATCCCTTCAACTCAAACCAAGACAATAAAAATTTGTGTGCATTAATCATGCTTTTATAGGAGGTCAACCATAGAACTAATACATGAATAGAATGACTTCAATTCATGAAAATAAACACCATATAGATTCTTAAAGCCACCCTCTTCCCATTTCCCACCTCCCCCTTTCAACTAAACTTTGGAAGTATAGAAAAGTGAACACTGGGAAAAGCATCACAAAGAAAGAGAAAGTCAAAATGCTTTCTATATAACAAAAACAACAACAAAACCATTAAAAAAAAATCTATACAAGAGTTCCCTGTTCCATAAGGAGTGTAGATTTTTGAACATCTCTGAAAATGGCCTAAGAGATGTGGCAATTAATCACTCTCAGGGCAAAGCAGTGAAAGTTTTCTCATGCAGCTAGGCCAGTGTATGTCATTTTAGGTTGGTATGCTGCCATCCCTTCTTACCTCACTGAAGCACTTACATATCCAGACACTCAGTTACACAGTTTAGACTTTCATTTCTAGCAGCTTCAATAACAGCAGGTCTACATAATTATATCCAACTCTGTTGCACACAAGCATTAGTAGTCTTAAAAATCTATCACTCTAGTAAATTTAATGCTGACATCAAAATTTAGCCATTTTCATTTTTTTCTAAACAATGTTAAAATGACCTTGTATTTCTTTCTAAGGCTATGGATGGTGAAAGCTTCCATTACCATACTCTTGCTTTAGCAGCACATCAAATATGTTATAAAAATGTTTTTAGATAACTTACAAGAGATGGAAATCTGAAGCCTCAGATTGGGAAATAAATAAATAAATACAAATAGACACAGCAAAAACCTAACATACAGGGTAAAAGGATGCATCAGGTTAGTTTGAACTCAGAATAGAAGTTTACCCCACTGGGACCAACAGTACTGCCAGCAAGCTACACATGCATGATGAATGACACAGTAAAAATGTGCTTATGGAAGTGTGATGACAGTTCTGTGTCCATAAGACATCCATCCCTAAGGTACACTTGTGCATCTGTTATATATTTTGGTATTGTTTCTTCTTCAGCTTTAAGTTATTTAAGAAGGTGAGAATCTATGCCCAAAAGGCCATAAAGAGAGAAAAGTTAGCAGAGGCCATAAGGTGACAACATGAGTGACTAGAAAGATTTATTGTCAGGAAGAGCAGAGAATATTGTAAATACTGTAGAAAACTCTGCTGCAGATGAAGGCAGTTCTGCCTTCCAGTATCCCATTATATTAAGGGTGAATTATGTTTTACTCTTTATTGTGCTCCCCCTCTAACTCAGTGCCCAGTCTGAATTTCTCACAAAATAGAGTTGTTTTTATCCCGCTGACTTTCTGAAGCATAGCCATTTCCTTTCTAACACCAAATTTTCTTTCCAACTATTTCCCAGACTGGCAAAAGTAAGCAGATAACTATTTTACAAAAACTGTGAAGTCTGTTATTTCCTTACTTAGAATGGTCAAGTGCAAAGAAGTATATAAAGAAGTAACATGAAGAAAATCAAATAAGAACAAAAACAAACAAAAAGACAGATGAAAGCATATCAATACCCTGCACATTGTTATCCGGGATTCTGGCTATAAATTCCTAAATTTTAAGAAGGATGAGAAAATTTCTCAAGGCTGAGAAAGCTTGAGCCTTAAGAGTTACAGCATTTCAATGCTCTGCCAGTCTTAGGACAGGCAACCTATTCCATACATACAAGCAAATGAGTCTGTATCCCAGTGCCTGGGTTAGCTGTTGCCTGTTTTCTGTTTTGAAGACAGTGAACACACAATGTGTGACATCCAGAACCATGCTGTAAACTTTATTGAAGCAACTGGAAAGAAGCTCTAGTCTCTAGGGCTTAAACAACAAATGCTACAAGAAATGAAAATTTAGATCAAATGACATAGATGAAAGGAATTCAAAATGCCACAGCACATGACAGGACCACAAACATCTCAACAAAATGACACTCTGGATAAATGAAATGTTTTGCAATGTTAAAAATGGGATATTCAGTATACATTGTTAACCAGAAGACATGCTTTGAAGCTATATAATAATATATACAGTGGTTAGTAAACAATAGTAAACAATGTTAAAGAGTCATACCCTGCCATGTGAATGTAGGGCAGTTCAGGGGCACACATTTACAGCAACTTAAAAGTCTATGTGTACCACTATCTCAGGACTCTTGTCAGTTGTAGATTAAATTGAATCTATCATTTACATGATAGGTAACTGCCCAATGACCATCTTGATTTGACCCCAAGGGAATAAATAAATAAATAAATAAGTATACATGTATATAACCACAGCTGACCCAGATATGACAATTTTCTTTCACATTATATTTTTTTCCCCTTGCCTCAGAAATAACGATAGCAAAATTTGTGTGGCTCCACATAATTTTGCTTATACTGAGAAAGTCACATCAGCTTGATCAGTGCTAAGCTAAATACTATCAGTGCTATTCAAAATAATTGTGCTAAAGAGTCAAGCACATTAAGTCAGTGTATAAATGAGTCAACCGTTATTCAGAGTTCATTATTCCAAATAAATGCAGCAGCAGGAACATAACTATCCTCTATGTAGCCTGGAAGGAGAAAATATTTAGGACCAATATTTGAACATTTAATTTTATGGGAGACAAAAACAGAAAAAAAAAGCAGTGTATACATTATGGCAGCTTCTGAGCTGAATGTGAGCTCCATGATGTTTGCAAAAAGCTGATAATGGTTTAGGACAGCTTACATACTCCAGGTGCCAAAAGAAAACCCATAACCATTAGCAATTAAAAATTAAATATAGGTTAAAAAGATCCACCTTTCTCACCACAGCTGCTTCACTAGCATAATAGATACCACATTGACAGTTAATAAGAAAAGAAATTGGCAGCTCTTTTATAAAGTATTCTTTCTCTCTTTACATTTGGTAGGGCTTCATCTTTACTCTAAGGCAAGCCATAATACTCAATTTTTGTGCAGAAACTGAAAATATTAACAAACAAAACAAAACAAAACAGCTTTTTCCTTCATCAGCTCAGACAAGACAGCAGAAAACAGTATTTCTAACCAGGAGAAGTAGGGCAAATAATGAACTAACCATCAAAATGATTGGACTGATATTTCTAGCAGCAACTAGAGGAAGAGAACAATGTTGTTATTATTATTATATATTATATATTATTATTGTTATTATTGTTAATATTATTATTATTATTATCATAATCACCACTATATTAATTAATTAAATCACAGAATCACAGAATCACAGAATTTCTAGGTTGGAAGAGACCTCAAGATCATCGAGTCCAACCTCTGACCTAATGCTAACAGTCCCCACTAAACCATATCACTAAGCTATACATCTAAAAGTCTCTTAAAGACTTCCAGGGATGGTGACTCCACCACTTCCCTGGGCAGCCCGTTCCAATGTCTAACAACCTTTTGGTAAAGAAGTTCTTCCTAACATCCAACCTAAAACTCCCCTGGTGCAACTTAAGCCCATTCCCCCTCGTCCTGTCACCAGGCACGTGGGAGAACAGACCAACCCCCACCTCGTTACAGCTTCCTTTAAGGTATCTGTAAAGAGCTATAAGGTCACCCCAGAGCCTCCTTTTCTCCAGGCTGAACAAGCCCAGCTCTCTCAGCCGCTCCTCGTAGGACTTGTTCTCCAGGCCCCTCACCAGCTTCGTCGCCCTTCTCTGGACCCACTCAAGCACCTCGATGTCCTTCTTGTAGCGAGGGGCCCAAAACTAAACACAGCACTCGAGGTGCAGCCTCACCAGAGCCGAGTACAGGGGGTCAATCACCTCCCTAGCCCTGCTGGTCACACTGTTTCTTATGCAAACCAGGATGCTGTTGGCTTTCTGGGCCACCTGAGCACACTACTGGCTCATATTCAGCTGACTATCAACCAATACTCCCAGGTCCTTCTCCGCCAGGCAGCTTTCCAACCACTCCTCTCCCAGTCTCTAGCTCTGCTTGGGGTTATTGCACCCCAGGTGCAGGACCTGGCACTTGGCCTTGTTGAACTTCATGCAGTTGACCTCAGGCCATCGGTGCAGCCTATCCAGATCCTCCTGCAGAACCTTCCTACCCTCAAGCAGATCGACACACGCACCTAGCTTGGTGTCATCTGCGAACTTACTGAGAGTGCACTCAATGTCCTCGTCCAGATCATCGATGAAGATATTAAAGAGGACCAGCCCCAGCACCGAGACCTGGGGAACGCCACTAGTGACTGGCCTCCAGCTGGATTTGGCTCCATTCATGATGACTCTGGGCTCAGCTATCCAGCCAGTTTCTAACCCAACGAAGCGTGCTCCAGTCCAAGCCAAGAGCAGCCAGTTTCTTGAGGAGAATGCTGTGGGAGATGGTGTCAAAAGCCTTGCTGAAGTCAAGGTAAACCACATCCACAGCCCTTCCCTCATCCACCCAGCGTGTCGCTTTGTCATAGAAGGAGATCAGGTTCGTCAAGCAGGATCTGCCTTCCATAAACCCATGCTGACTGGACCTGATCGCCTGCTTGCCCTGCAAGTGTTGCATGATGATTCTCAAGAGGATCTGCTCCATGAGCTTCCCTGGTACTGAGGTCAAACTGACAGGCCTATAGTTCCCCAGGTCTGCCCTCAGGTCCTTCTTGTAGATGAGCGTCACATTTGCTAGCCACCAGTCAACTGGGACCTCCCCCAATAGCCAGGACTGCTGATAAATGATGGATAGTGGCTTGGCCAGCTCTTCTGCCAGTTCTCTCAGTACCCTTGGGTGGATCCCATTTGGCCCCATCAACTTGTGCACATCCAAGTGCCGTACCAGGTCACCAACCAGTTCTTCGTGGATGGTGAGGGCCACATCCTGCTCCCCATCCCCTTCCACCAGCTCAGGGTACTGGGTATCCAGAGAACAACCGGTATTGCCGCTAAAGGCTGAGGTGAAGAAGGTATTAAACACCTCCGCCTTTTCCTCATCTCTTGTCACTAAGTTTCCCCCCGCATCCAGTAGAGGATGGAGATTCTCCTTAGTCCTCCTTTTTGTGTTGATGTATTTATAAAAACATTTTTTGTTATCTTTAACAGCAGTAGCCAGATTGAGCTCTAGATGAGCTTTGGCCTTCCTAATTTTGTCCCTGCACAGCCTCGCAACATCCTTATAGTCCTCCCTAGTGGCCTGCCCACTTTTCCAAAGATTATAAACCCTCTTTTTTCTCCTAAGCTCAAGCCACAATTCTCTGTTCAGCCAGGCTGGTCTTCTTCTCCGCCAGCTCGTCTTTGGGCAAGTGGGGACAGACCACTCCTGCGCCATTAAGATTTCCCTCTTGAAGAGCACCCAGCCTTCCTGGACCCCTCTGCCCTTCAGAACCGCCTCCCAAGGGACTCCACCAACCAGTGTCCTTAGCAGCACAAAGTCAGCGTTCCGGAAGTCCAATACAGTGGTTTTACTGGTCCCCTTCCTGGCCTCGCCAAGAATAGTGAACTCCACCATTTCGTGGTCACTCTGCCCAAGACAGCTCCTGACAATCACATCCTCCACCAGTCCTTCTCTGTCTGCTAAGAGAAGGTCTTGCGGGGTGCCACTCCTGGTAGGTTCACTAACCAGCTGCGTCAGGAAGCTATCTTCCATGCTCTCCAGAAACCTCCTAGACCTCCTAGTGATGGCAACCAAGTCGTAGCTTGCCTGCTGCACGATGGCTTCCAGCTCCTCCTGTTTGTTACCCATGCTGCATGCATTGGTGTAGATGCAATTCAGCTGAGCCATTACCTTATCCCCTGGTAAATGTTCCCTAGAGAATGTTGGAGAACAGCTCCAACAATCCTTGCTTCAGCCCCATCCCCCTTCTTACGTGGGTTAAAGCCCTCTCAATGAGCCCTGCCACCTCCTGGCCCAGGATACCTTTTCCCCTAAAAGATAAGGACCCGTCTGCAGCCATCAGGCCGGGTGCCGAGTAAAGTGTCCCATGGTTGAAAATCCCAAGATTTCTGCATTGGCACCAGCCCCTGAGCCACGTGTTTAACAGGTGGGCTTTCTGTGTCCTCTCTGTACCCCTCCCTGCCACCATAGGGATGGATGAAAACACCACCTGCACTCCCGCTCCATCCACTAACCGTCCCAGCCCCCTAAAGTCTCTTTTGATAGCCTTTAGGCTTCTCTCTTCAATGGCGTCACTACCTGCCTGGACTATCAAAAGAGGAGAATAGTCAGAGGGGCGAACCAGGTTGGGAAGCTTCCTGGCAATGTCCCTGACCCTGGCCCCAGGGAGGCAGCAGACTTCCCTGTGGGTAGGGTCAGGCCGACAAATAGGGCCCTCTGTTCCCCTAAGAAGAGAGTCTCCCACAACAATCACCCTTCTGTCTTTCTTGATGGAGGCAGTCCTGAGGCGTGGAGTCGACCTCCTTGCCCTAGACATCCTCCTGGGAACACTTGCTACCTCTTCCTCACCCACCGGTCTGTCGAGCTCCAGGGCCTCAAACCTGTTGCGTAAGGGCACCTGGGAAGGTGGGGCCTGAAGGGGAGGGCATCGCCTGCAATGTCAAGCAGGGACCTGTTTCCATTCCTCCTCAACTCCCAGATCCCCTCCCTCTGCCTGACGGCAACAGGGCAGGGGATCCACCTCCATTTGGGGTGTCTCACCCCGGTACCTGTCCTTCAGGCCCTTCAGGGAGTTACTCCACAAGTCTATCTCCCGCTCACACTCCCTGATATCCCTCAACCTCTCCACCTCCTCCTTGAGCTCCGCCACCGTGCGGACCAGGTCATCCACATGCTCGCACCTCACGCACACAGTTTCTCTGCCTCCTGTCGATGGCAGCAACAGGCTCAGACACTCCTTGCATCCAGTGACCTGAACTGCTGCATTTTTTAACGGGCAGTCGGTCTGGGTGTGTACCAACTTCCTGGAGAGCGCACCATGCCTGGTGGAGACCATTATCGCCTAGCTACCGGCTGTCATTAAGGAGGTGTTCGTGTGGGTGGGGTGAGCGCTCTGCCCTACCTGCGCCACGCCCTGTTTGCCCGTCCTGGTCGCCGCGCTCCTGGTCACTCGCGCTCCATAGGGGCAGCTTTTGAACGGCTGGGGAGGGGGTGCTGCTGGCTCCGCCTATGCCTCGTTCCCCTCACTCACGAGGGCTGCCAGGTCCTGGCGGCTCCCTCAATTAGGCTCGATGCCAGAAAAATTAGCCCTGCCTGGCCCGATCCCCTGCTCCGCTGCAGAACGCGTCTGCCCCAGAGCCGATCGCCTCAGCAAAAATAATAACAATAACAATGATAAATGATAAAGGTCCTCTTAGCATGTGTTTTCTAACAATTTTTTCACTGATCTAAAATAGTCTTGGATAAAATAGAATTGGACAGACTGTTGCCCACTGTGGAAGTCACTTATTTACAAGGAAACTATGTATTCAGTCAATGCAAGTGTGAAACTATTACACATATTTAAACAAATTACAACATTATTCATGACATAATATCTGATATTCACCACTGCAACAGGAAGACCTGGTTATAAGGCAGATGACTTTTACAAGCAGATGTTACCTGTTTACTTCACAAAAAGTAATGATTATCAGTATCAAAAATACTAGCAGAAAGTACAATGGCTGAATTCAGCACACACTTTGAAGTTAAATACAAAATGTTACAAGTCCAGATAATAATTTTGCACAATCATGGCCTAGCTGTGATACCAAGGTCATAAAAGAAGACTGTCCTTCCATTGTTATAAACACAGGGATTGTAATAACCTTCAAAACCTAAATCATAATTTTTTGATATTAAAGTGTTAGAGTAGGTTTTCCGGAGAAAAAAACATGGCTTAAATAACTCAGTACCAGCTCTGATCACTGCTGGACAACCTAGCAACAGTATGTCTGAAATTACAGAACTTCAAAGGGTGGACCTGGCTTGAGAAGAGAGAATGGAATTGCAAGAGGTTGTGAGCATTCTGTCAAAACATAAGCCTTTTTGTCTTTACACACAAACACACACACAATAATAATAAAAAAGTAAACAAAGCCCATCCAAACAATAAACAAAAGTCATACTACATCAAAGGCTTTGTCTGATATATAAATACAGAAGAAGTGTAATTATTGACTTTTAAAACTTATAAATTGGGCATTGGAGATACAAGAACAACATAGGATGGCTCTGTGTTTCTTTGAATGGATGAAAGAGTATAGTTTGAAGTTTAGTTCATCCTTTTCTTCTAATCAGGATCTTTTGGAGAAGGCAGTCAGAATTGTAAGTGCAACTGCATTGCTAAGCCAGCTGTTAACATGATCTTAATGACTGGATACAGTACTCAGCATGGACTTTCCTCCATTTACCCCCCAGTATGCTCAGTAAAATGGCACAGATTTTCTTTCAGTCTTCTCTTCATGGTCAATATTATTGGTGTATCGGATTTCTGAAGACTAGGAACTTTTTTTTTTTTTGAAAAAGGTAAAGGATTTGACAAAAGCAAAGCAAAATCAGTGTTTTGTTTTCAAGTAACTGGGTTGTTTGTTACCTTACTGATAAGATTAATTTAGTTTTATCTTCTTTATGGCACTGCTAAATAAAACACAGAAAACAAGGCTGTGACATATTTTTTAACATGAGATCATTTATTCATAAGAAAAGTCCTACTTCAAATTGAAAAGGTCACTTGGAAAGAAATTGAGGACAATGGTTGCTTTAGATAATAACTAAAAGAAAAAAATACATATTCAAAGAGAGTTACCTTTTCAGAATTATTTAAATATCACATCATTGACAACAAGCTGATCTCATAGACATCAAACCATGTTCCCTAGAGAATGTCCTGAAGTTAAGATTTCATCTAGACTTCTAATATTTTGCAAGGTTAAGGACCTGTTCTTTTAAACCTTTCTGCTGTTAGTCAGTTGGGATGTGTGACTACTCATTTTCAAAGAAATAGAATTGTCTGCTTAAGGACATTTATATAAGTTTGCCATGTGTTTGCTTGTTGAAATGTGGACACTCAGATAACCATTTAGGACTATCTACTGAGCTCATAGTAAGTGAAATGCTGTTGAAATTAAATGATTCCCGATTGAATCAGTTTAACCCAAAGCCATTTGTTCAGTTCTATCTGACACAGGGCAACAGTCTTTCTTCCTCACGTAATGATATAACAAAGGAAATGTGGGTGAGAGGAGAAGAAGCAAGTCACAACCTTGTGAGCATTCTCAAAGTGTGAATGTACAATACTATTTTCATCAAACAGCTTATATTTAAAATATAAGGCTGTAACCACAGGGAAAGAAATGTGAGGGAAAACAAACAAACAAATAATCATCAACAACAACAAAACCCTAACAAAACCAAACCCAAAAAATAAAAATAAATAAATGTATAATGTCTATGCTGTTTCTACGAAGATTGAGTATGACTTAAAATAGCTTGAGGTTATTAACACTGTAAATCTTTCTGAGAGAGATTTCAGCTGCATGCAGAAAATCAGCATATTACGGATCCAACATAAATCACACAATTTCAGGCTAGTAATTACATTGTCTATTATATCCAAAGTTAAAAAACCTTACAAGCCTTTCCCTCTATGTCCTCCACCTGAAAATCTCTAGCCAGTTGATCAAGTCCATCTAGATCTCTGGTCTGGCAAACTAATTTTTAGTTAGTTTGCAAGAGTGAACTATTTGTATGTGTAGCATTTTATGGTTGAATCAAAATTCATCTATTCTTTGTAGAAAATGGGAAAAAAAACAAACACATTGTGACCTCACTGCAAACCACTTCCAATATTAACTAAGGCCCTTGGCATGGCAGTACTTAATTATGAAATTGCTTTCACACGTGCTTTAATTGTCAACATTGTTACTCATATATGAGATATTAAGTTCAGATATAAGCTACTCAGAAGAGTCATGACTAGAAGGTTTAATTAGAACCAAGGGTATTTAATGCCACACTTTGCCATGTTAAATATATGAACAATGTATAAATAAAGGAAGATTGTAATATCCGCATATTTTTTTCTCCATTATATCCACACTAAACACATTCACTTCATTGAAAAAAATAGCCAGAAAGTGTGCCGGAGCCTGTGAGATCTGAAGAGTATAAATATTCCTTTGGACATGAGGTCGTAAGAATCACAGAATCATAAACTGAATTGGAAACATTAGAGACCATCCAGTCCCGTCCCCCCCCCCCCCCCCATCCCCGGCCATTGGCATGGACATCTTCCAAACCAGGGTTCCCAAAGCTCCATCCAGCCTGACCTTCCTCAGCTTTCCTGTAGCCCCCCTTAGGTACTGAAAGGCTGCTATAAGGTCTCCCTGGAGCCTTCTCTTCTCCAGGTTGAACAACCCCAACTCCCTCAGCATGTCTTCATAGAAAACATCATGCTCCAGCACTTTGATCATCCTCATGGACATCCTAAGGGGGACCATGCAATCTAATAAATCATGTCCTACTTGTGCTGGAGGCCCCAGACCTAAAAGCAGTAATCCTACAATTAGATTTTATACTTCCTCTGTATAATGTTTGAGATATTCACACATGGCATTTGTGCAGTCCTCTGTCTTCTATCTACAGAGAAAGAAATAATTTATAATTTATTATTGGAAAAGGAAAGAAGATAATATGAGAGATGGTTAGAAAAATATGGGTTTAATTCACTGTTTTATTTCTTTTTTCTCCACAATAACTTCATAGTAAATAAAGCTAGTTCAGATATATAGTATCTAACTGTGATTTAAGAGCCAAACCAAACCAAAACTAAACAAACTAACTTACAAACACCCTATTGTATTATAAAAGTTATGTAATACATATGAAAAATGATATGAGTTTTCTAACTCAAAATTTTACAATCATTGTAACAGTACTGAAACATCAGTTGGATTAATAAAATGGATATTACTACACACATTTTATTTATTTTCAATAAGTGGAACATCTGTCTGGGGATGCCCTTATAGAATTTTCTAAAGGACAAGAAACATTCATTATAAAGCTTGGTAAAAACTTGAAATGTAGTTTAATAATTGATTGAAGTGGTAAATAGAGTATGGTACATAGACTGTCATGAGCATTTGATTTTAATGATAAGTTACAGCACACTTAAAAACTATTCATGGAAATCATGATTGAAAGGGATATTTTATTATATTGTTCAGACCTTACATGAAAAATAAACCTAATTTGCAGATAAAATAAACTCTCAGCATACCTGTTTCTTATTTTAATTTTTTCACAGAAAAGACAAGCTTAGAATATAGTCTGTGCATGTAAGAAAAGCTTATACTGAGTGAACTTGCACACAAACACACACACTCAAAAAGCATTAACAGGAAGACACATTTGTGAAATTCAAACTAGAAAGAACAAGTATTAAATATCACTACTTAATCCTATGTAAGTCTTCCCACATCACTGGGGAAGTGAAGAGAACACAACAAAGTCACAGATAGTATGCACAATTATTATTATTATGCACAATTCCACGCTTTATAATTGTGGTACTTTGAAAGGTATGACCTGATTTTACGAGCTGACTATTAGGGAATCTTCATCTGCGTAAACACTAACCTTAACCTTTTGCTTTGATCCCTACAGCTGTTTCTTGTCTTTTAATTACTTGTTTAGTTCTGTTCACAGATTCTCTAAATACATTTATTTCTAAACATAAGGTCTTAACTGCAGGTCTTGTATTATATAATTAATATTAGTATTTCCGGCCTGTGAGAAACTTCTCTGTTCTTCTAATTGCTTTTGAATTTATTTTGTTATTTTATGCCATTTTATAGTTAACTGTGAAACCTATCAGATAGCAAAAGTTTGGAAAAAGTTTGGAAAAACAATAAGAGACTTAAAGAAGTAATCACTGTGAATTATTGGAGTCAGTAATGCTTCAAAAATCAATGAGAGAAAAATATTACTCTTTTTAAGCATCATATTACAACAACGTTTTGTTGAAAACTGTTTTCTACATCCAATTTAGGAAGGCATCTGCTCATGTTTACTTAAAACAAAAGGGTGGTTGACTTAATGAATTATTTACAGATGTGCAATATGGTAACAGTATCATTATGAACTCTCTTCTAAGATCTCCTCTGGCTATTCCTGGCAGGGTGTCAATTTGCTTGTTTTTATGGTAGGTACATGAAATTATAGAGTTATTTTCTGAAATGAGATTCTGCTATTCTACTTGCAAGATGTTAATCAAGTCAATGAACAGAACTGCATCAGTATTCTGTCACTGGGAAAAGTTTTATTTCTTAATAAAAGAACACTGTTTTTTAATACAGTTTGAGCCAGAATTTTTGAATTTGATGTGTTATAATCTAGCACAAAAAAATAGTTTCTGAAAACTAGAAAATTTCAGTACATATTCTTAATAGTAGGAGCTTGTAGTAGCTTTTAAAATAAGTTTTAAACATTATTTTTTTGTTTGTTTATTTTGAACTTTCCTCTTTCTGTAACAGCATGCTAAGTGCCGAACTGATAATCAAACCATCACCAGTGACATTCTAAAGTCAGAGGGACAAAACCCTATGCCAGGAAGGATCCAGAAATATAAGAACCCCTTTGTAGCAGTGGATACAACTTTCAAGCCATTTGGGTTACTGAAGCATTAAGGCCTCAGGTTTGCAAAGCTTAAAGAGGATTTTTGATGGTATCCCACCAATTCATTTCAACATATAAAGTAGAAGAAAAGGACTTAATGGAAACATCTCACATTTGCATAACCCCATTGAGCTGTTATCAATACCTCACCATCAGAATAGAAAAGAAAATCAGGTGGGGATTCCCTAACGCTCTGCTCCCAATCACATACTATTTAAATCACTAATGACCTAGATAATGGACTAGGTCATAATTAGTACATTTGAAGACCACACCAGGCTAAAAGTAGTTGCATATACCAGAGGGCAACTTTAGAATATAAAATGGTCTTGACAAACTGAATAAATAACCAGACAGAGGAAAAAGAAGGAAAAGAGAGAAAGAAAATGAAAAGAAGGAAAGAAGAGATGGAGTACAGAAAATTATTCTTGTAGGTAGGAATAATAATCTAGGTAGGAATAATCAGTCATTCAGATGTGGAGTGTGGAAAAACTGCTCGGTGACAGTTCTGCACAAAAGGATCTGCATGTTGTGTTTAATTGTAGAACACGAATCTTCAGCATTCTCTTGCTGCAAGGAAGACACTTCTGGATGCATAAATTATACATGATTATACACATGATTATACACAAAAGAAGCAATATCTCTCAGTTCTGCTGTTGTCTTAACTCTCTTTACTCTTCTCCAGGAAAGGTGTTCTTCTCCCATTGGTCTGTAAGAGAGGCCTGAAACATATGACTCATGGAGACTGTACTGACTTTACTGCTTTATCCTGAAGGAGCAAAACACAGAAGAGGGTTTTGTTTGTTTGTTTGTTTGTTTGTTAAGAATAACAGCTACGTGCCTATCCAACATCCTAATGCTATGTGTTTAACACACGCTTTCTTATGCTTATAATTATGCTTGCTTTACTTACATGTGAATTGAACAAATTGAACCCAGGAGATACTACCTTATCCTTACTTAACAGTTGCTTTGCAGCAGGACACCACACCTCACAGGGAGAGGAAAGGGGAGAAAAAAAAAAAAAAGAAAAAAGTAAAGAAGTCTCATTTTAGAGACTCAACTCTTAAGAACCTGTGAGCCATATTATTTTCAAATACACCTCTTTGTAGTGGTATAATAAACAATGTGGTTTTACAAATTATTTTTGTGTATTCAGCTGGGGTGATAAATTGATGAATTGATGTTCCATCTTAACACAGATCTCATTTGTGCTGTGTCACTTTTTTTTTTTTTTCCTGACCTAAGCAGTACACTTATTTTCCTTTGGTTAAAATTTTCTGGCAACTTTAGTATTTACAAAACAGGTCTAGACTAAAGTGGAAAAGATTACAGGGGTGCATCAAGTCATTGTGTAATTGGTTAATATGGACAGGTTCTGGATGACATTGTGTTCTCTGTGGTGTTTTGTCTGCAGAAAGAAAAGGACAGGAAAGCTAGTAGCTGCGTGTGTCTGGCATCCAGAACAAACTACTTTCTCTGCATTTATTACATCCAAGTTGTGTACTCTGAGAGAAATTATAACTGTGCTTTCTTTTGAGGGGATAAAAAACAGTCACTTTGACAATTTTATGGTCAGTTTGAATAACATATGAGTAAATGGGCATTTTTTTTAGAGTTGTGAGGGGGATTTAACATTTTCAAGGGAGGCAGATCTGGAACACTTCAGTGGAATGTCCCAGAACACAGGAAGAGGCAGCTTCTTAACTCTTGTTATAGACACCAAGGAATGGGCTTTAGTGTTTATGTTTAGAAATAATGTTAGGAAGCTCCTTACTCTGTTGCTTTGAAAAAAATAATTTCATCTGAAATCCTCTTAGAAGAATCTTCCTTTATCTGATTCAACTGAGAGATATTCCAGCCCTATTCTTTGCAACTTAAAAATTAACCAGGTATTGTTTTGAGCTGTGCAATATATTGTGTTATATATATATATATATATATATAATATAATATATATAATATGTGGGCCAGAGTCTTATTAACTTCACAGAACAGACCTGTTTTTTAGGTATCTTTCAGCACAAAGGAGAAAGGAACTCAAAACTCGTAAAAACACAGTGTGTAATTTTAGTTAATTTCTCTGGTTCATAAAAATGCATTTCCAGTTAGTATGGCTGATGGAGCCAGTTTGTGTCAAGGGTAGATAGAGTGTAGACTGGACTCAATTAATTAAATGAGGGTCTAGGTCATGAAGCCTTCAGCAGTTCTAGACTTTCAACGTAAAAACAGACTGTGTAATCAGCCTTTCCCGTACAAATTTGTGTTTGAAAAATGCATTGTATTTATTGAAGACAGGGGAAGAAGGGATAAAGTGAACAATTTAGGAATAACAAATTCAATTATATTTATAGCTAGTGCATAATCCAACACTTCTGTGACATTCCTTGATCCATCTTCAGCAAGAAACTAGATTCTCCTAACTGTGTGCTTCCCTGTATTGCTGAGCTGCCAGGATGACCACCAAGCAGTAGCAATATGAACATCTTGGTGTATCTGACATTGGTAGAGGATGATCTATGGGACAGGACATTAACTACTTAGTAGGTTGATCTCATTTTTTTTTTCCTGGGGTTCAGTGAGGCTTTGCAGTCTCAGAGATGTCACTCCTATCTATAATGACAATTTCACTCAGAAAGGCTTATAACCAATACCTCTGCTCCCCATTATTCATCTGTTCACATACATGGCAGTATATCAGATGAGAAGCCTAGAACACTCTCAGGCTGTCTGGCCAAGGTTATGCTGTTTGCTACTGAATAAGTTTTTATAACTGCTTCTTCTTAAACAAAGTGATATTAATATTCAACTTGTATGAAGCTGTATAAAATGTCTTGTGGCCCCAAACTATCTCCTGTGTGTTTCCACTTCACAATGCAATTGCTGTTTTAATGTTTTATTTATTTATTTATTTTATATATATATTTTTTATTTATTTATATTTTTACATTTCCCTTCGGGGTGAGGGGTAGAATGGAGGGTGGAGGGTGTTTGATGTTTCTATCTTGGCTAGTCCTGTGATGTACAAACTGTGGAAGCAGAGAAGTGGCTCCAGAGGATGAGAGTTTCAGGAAATGAGGGAGAGCTCTTCCTATGTCTTTGCATAAGCTCTACCCAAAAAGCATGGTTCATGCTGCTGCCTGATTGCTGCCTGAACCTTGCAGAACTGACTCTCACCACTGCCACTGAACTCAGCTTTGGGACATCTTGAGTCTGAGAATTTCACTTAATATATTGCCAGACCAACTTCTGGCTGCCAGTTCAGGTGTTGAGTTAAAAATAGGCAAGAACATTTACAGACATACTGAGGTGAATGCCTATCTTCTCCCATCCCCACTCTCAGGTCCCTTTGTTCACACACGTTACAGGATACCCCATGGTCTCAGTGTCCCCCAGGGTCACCCTTTGTCTTATTGTATTTTTTCCAGAAAACATTTTCAGCCCCAACAGCTGCTGGCACATTTCTTACATGTGCTTGAGCAGGGGCCACCTGTGCCTGTCTGACATAGTTTGGTCTTGGGATGGGTTTTCTTTTCAGGGCTGTTTCTATCACTGAAGAAAAAAAAACATGAAGAGAGATGTGAGGCATAACTGAGAATGAAGGACTGTAAGGGATGAGTGGAAAAAGAAAAGGATGGTTGGAAGTAAGGAAGAATATGTATCAAAGAGAAGATTGCAAAAAGTAAGGATCACCAGTAGGAAAAGTTATAACTAGTGTGTAAGAATGTCTGTCACCACTAAGGGAAGTTCTGTGAAGTGCTACTTTCCAAATATATTGTCAGGTAAATGTCACAGAAATTTTGAATAGTCACCTGCCTCTCAAGTTAATCACAATTCACTTATTTTGAGAGTTTGATCTCAGTTTCTAAATGTGTGAAAATAATCAGAGTAAGATTTATCACAGAAATAGTATGGGATTAGTTCTATTATTTGTCTGGATACTTGTGTGAAAAATATCTTCTGAAACACAAGTACAAATTAGTCTCACAAATTTTTCCAGACTGAAATAAGTTTTCTGGAAATTTGCACTCTATTTTACCAGAAATTCATTAGTCTCACAAATTTTTCCAGATTGAAATGTTTTCTAGAAATTTACACTCTATTTTACCAGAAATTCTTATTAAACAAGCATGTGCATTGTGTATTTGCAAATATTTGTCCACCTTTTTGAAATGTGGGTACAACAATAGATCATTTCTTGTAATTTTGAAAGTCTGAAATAGCCACAGACATAATAAATCACTTCAGCGTAAAAGACACGCAGATGTTAGCAGGATGTCTTTGTCACTGTTTTAACATGAACTATTATTTCCTGCATTTTCTGTGAATGCAGACAATGATAAAAGCAAAAAGGAAATGAAAGATGAGGCTGATAGAGGAGGCCACAGATCCACAAATTTTGCCTTTTATTGAAAAAGAAGCTCAACTTATGGACTATATGATAACCAAAATGTTTTGGCTATATATTTATTTTGTAATCACTGTTGTACTTTTAAAATTTCTTGTAGTCCCTTTCGGAGACTTAGGTCATTATATGACATAACATAGAATTATGAATTAAATATGAATTTAATGCAAATTGTCATATTTTTATGTCAAAAGGGAAATGCAAGGAGAAGGAGAAAAAATTCAAGGAATGGATATCTGGTAATGACAAATCTTCCATATTATTATTCCCAGTGATCATTAAAAATACATGTATCTGCAATCTAAAATGCAGTGCTGGGCATTTTAAATAGTAAGTGCTGTCCAAGCATCAGCATTGTCATAATATGCATTATTATGATTTTACTATTTTCCTAATTAATATTTTAGCAATAATCATATTATCAGGTTCCAATGTACTGTTTCACATATTTAGTTTCCAAACATGCCTTTTAATGAGGTTGCTCAGAGAATCAAATAGTTTTCATATAGTATATCAGATTCAGCTTCCTGTGTTAAACTAAATATGCCACATGAATACTAATTACTTGTACAGACCAATTATAAAAGTCTAGTGAAGAACAATGCACATCATGCATTCTGCTCCTACTGTGATAAAAGCCATATCAAGAGAGAGAAATAACTGTTCAGATGTTCTCAGAAGTTGACAAATTAAAATAAAAAGTCCTCAAAATTGTTAAATTAAATTTAATCTGTGACAATATTCAAAACCCAGGAGCTTTTGCACTGAGCAAATATATTGTACATACTAAATGGCTGTAAGCAACAGATCTATGCTGCTTGTAGTACTGTTAAGAACATGTTACATTAATCAACCTCATAACCAAAATACTGTACAGTGTTCTTGGATGTTAGTCTTCAGATACATAGAAATTCAGTCTGTGTAAATGACACTGCTTACATAAATGTTCTTGGCATATTGAAGACATTGTTTTTCAGGGAAATAGTGTGGTCAGATGTGACAGTGGGGTTATAAGACCCTCTCAGGAAGAACCAAGTGAGAAAATTTCTTTACAAGAATATGGTACAAACACTATTCCAAAGATTTGCTGTCAGGCTGCTCATGTAAAATATATTTTGAATATAGTAAAACATATTAAAGCCTCTTTATAAAAATGTTTCAATGCAAATAATCATGGAATGTTTCATTTAAAAGCCAAAAAAAAAAAAAATCACATTGAAATTGTCATTTCAACAATTGTCAATTCAATAATTTCAAGGTAAGTTACTTTACCTATCAAGGTAAAGTAATAACAATTGACTTAGATACCCATTTTCTGTCCTGTTACCAAAAGCTGATACTCTCAAAGGAATCATTATCAAAAAAATAGTGTAAGAAAAATCAATATGTCAAAATTGCATACAAGACTGGTATTCAGAGACTAATGAAATATCTTTGTATCAATAACTTCCAACAATAACTTCCAATAAATACAGAATTAATCAGCTGAATTCATCAGGTAGCAACTAGGTGTTATTTAGGTTTCAATGGACAAGAACAGGAGAGCCAAGAGTATATCACCATAAGAATAATATTCTACAATATGTTCAGCAAAGGTTTGCACCACCCCACGAGTATTAGTATAACTAAATAAAAGAACACAACCAAAGAACAAGATATGAGGACAGGGAGAGAGTGATGGAAAAATTGTCTGTCTTACCAAAAAGTAAGAATAAGGTTTTGTTCTCAAGAAGTAAAGATACAAAATTTGGACATTCTGCTCCATCCTTCCTGATGATATGGAACAACAAAACATGTTTCCATTTCTTCCAGGGAGAACAGCGAGTGTCATTTCCAAATTTCAGGTCAACGGTACATAAAAATTTACAGTGGACCAGACATCATGACACAGAACTCGTCATGCCAGTCTTTGGTCAGGTTTCATTAGAACACATTGAATTACTTCTCTCAGTTTTGGAGGACCAAAGGGCAGGAATAGTCAGGTTTGAGGACTCTGCTCAAACTACATTCCACTACATTCTACTTCATAAGGGCCTATTCATACAACTTATGGTCATTTACAACCATTTACAACCATTTACTCAGGTCATTTACATCACTGACTTTTTTTTTTTCATGTTTTGAAGATGAAAAAGATCAGTTGGGATAACTTGGTCTGAGTCTGCCACTAAAAGCTACTAAGGATTTTTTTGATTGTTCCACAAGCTGGATTTTTATTCTGATAATATTCATTAGAGAGGCTTCTAGTTAGTACTGTCAGACAGTTTTTCCCTTTGAGATTGACAGGAAAGTTTTGCATGCATGAGATATTAAAATACTTCTAGCAAAATATAACTACATTTATTTCAATTTCAACAAACCTCACCTGCCTCCTATTTTGAAATAGTAGTTGTGCTACTATTTCAAAAGAATTAAATGAAGGTTATCATATTTTTGTTTCATTTGCCAATGGATCTTCCTTTTAGCAAAGCAGTTATGTTTTCGTATTTTCTAACACCTTCACTCCCTTTCCTTGCCCTCTTCCTCCTCCTCCTCCCACCCCCAACAAAAAAGAACAAAACAAAACAAAGCACAAACACCAACAAACCTGCAGAAAGAAAGAGGAGCAAATCAACAGCTTGATTAGGTATTTCTCCTTCTGACAATTTCTTTGGAGATATTAAAAAGGCATCTGTACATGGTCTTGGAAAAACTGCTTTCTGCTTGAGGAAGGGGGTCAAAATTTACGACCTCAAAAAGTCCCTTCAACCTCAACTGTTTTTGTGAGTCTGTATATCACTTCAGCATATGGGTCACTCAATGGCTCACCTATGTGAGAATTAAAGAAAAGGCCATGTAGCTCTAACATAGAAAAGAGCCTATCTGGAGAAAACATAAAGAGAACGCTGTCAGTTCCATCAGGACAGACAGATCAGAGTTGTGACCAGCAGAGTGATAATGCAACAAAGGAAGTGTGGATGGAACAGGACTACCTTAGACAAGATGTGTAAAGTTTATCACTCAGGATTGTTTTTAAGATGTTTCATCTATTTTCTTTCTTCTGTTCTGTGCTATAAAGTCTGCTGAATTGTAACAAAGTGAAGTTGAGGATTATAGGAGAAATACCTTGGCTATCAGAGGGGAGTGGGGGTGATACAATTACTGATGAAGTCCACAAAGCTGCAGTTATCTTCCCTATTCAGGTTCATCATTTCTCCTAATAAGGTTTCATATATTAGATTTCTCTTTATGATTTTGTTTTCTCATCCATTTATGTGGAATTTGACAAAACACTGGGATAACTATTAAATAAGTCAGTGTTCAGTACAGTTTGTTAAAAAACAAACAAAAAAATTAAGCCTCTTTTCAGTTCACAGTATGCATATGATACCTTTATACAGCAGTGTGTAATCACAAAGAAAAATCTTGACTTCTTTGTATTTCTTATTTTGCCGCAGTTTCTCGTGTCATTGTCATGCCCCAATTAAGACAGAAATCTGGGATTGAAGATATATGTTTTTCCCCTTTTTCTCTGGCAAGCTAAAACAGGAAATGCTATGGTATTTATACCATAATTCAAATTATTCTCTTCACAGAATTGTGATTTTTAAACATTATAAACAAACAAACAAACAAACAAATAAATAAATAAATAAATAGAGTGTTTTTTGCTCAGATTAGGTCTGTGTCTTTGAAAAACACTGTGTTAGAATGTTAATTGAGTTTGACATAAGCATGGATATAAAATGCATCATGCCACTCAACTTACCAGCAGTGAAACTGATTACCAATTATAATCATTCTCTGCATGGTGACAGCATACCAAGATGGAGATGTTGAATATTTCAGTTTGCAATATTATCTGGGTTGTTTAAAGTACTGACTACGTGTCCTGAAACCAATAGAGGTAATTGGTATGCATGTAAGAGCTGGCAGTCTGAGCACATCACTTATTTATAGAGTCTTTTGATGTAACTCTGTGGAAAAAAATGTTAATAAAACATGGTTCAAAGGAAAATTTACACTCACCATTATAATATGACATAAAGTACAAATTATTGTACCTAAATAACTGTTTTCTAGTGAATAGTATTCTTTTTTCCTTTTATTGAACTAGTCCACTGAAACCTAACAGAAAGGGGGAGGGGAACACAAAGAACAAGAAGGCTATTAGCTCTTTTCATTTTCTGATCCAGCTATCTGGAAATTAAGATACATACACAAGACAGGGAGTGGAAAATCACCGGGTGTGTCATTGCTTTCATAACCTTCTTATTTGCTCCACAAATTGGTTTATGGTCCTCTTAGGGCATGTTCATCAACAGACTCCATGTCAACAATTGATATGAAGCTTCAAATGGACCAGAAAACAGGATACAGGAGGAAACAAGGTGACCTTAGCTGAAAGGCAGCAAGACACTTATATTAGCCATCATGTAAGTACTTATTTGGCAAGGACACCAGTAATCTTAATTTCTCTACAAACAGGATGACAAATATAAAATTTTGGTATAATATTAATAGATTTTTTTTCCTGTTTCTTTCTCTCTCTCTCTTTTTTTTTTTTTTCTTTTTTTTTTTTCCTCTGAACAGATCAGAAACCTTATGCAGAATCAAACTGTGTATCAGAGGCAAGAAAAACATAGAGCTTCTGGTTAACAAATAAGGAGGAAAGAAATACAACATTAACAAGAACTGGTAAAAAGCAACTTCATTAGTTGCAAAATTCTTCGAGAGAGGGAAAACTTTAAAACTGAAGACAAATGAAAAGAACAAAGTTAGAGAGACTAGACTATTTCAGGTGAACAAAATATTATTATACCATAAACCAAAATATTATTATACCATATACTAAGAAATTTCTCATTTTCATTAATGACTGAATTCCTATGTTAGTAACCGTGTGGTGGCAAATTAAAGTTGACCAAATGCTGACTATTGTAATTTCATTGAACATTGTCATTTCTTGCTTTTAAGTGTTTCACTGTGTCACCTCAATGAGCTGGACATGGGCTTTTAAAGAACTATTTGTATTTCATGTAATTTCAACTGCATATTAATGATACCTTTTGGTCTTTAATCCTTACCCCATGACACCTGCCCATCATGGAAATGAAAACTCCCCACAAATCCAGAGACTGTTCAATAACATCTAAAAAGATCCTAGCACCTCATAGATCTTTCCTTACAGAGAAACAGGTGCCAGAAAAAAATATATTAAAAAAAATAATAATAATTAAAATCCACGCAATGAGTGAGTTCATATAAGTAACTTCCACACCCAGATAGTTTAATTAAAGTAATTTTAAACCTTCACTTTTGCCATGGAAGGTTACACCTATCCATCAAATATATTTTTTGATCTTGTGACTCATCTGTGGAACTGCAATCATGCATCTTGATTCCATTTTAGCACAATGGAATACCTGATATTACTTTTCTACTCTACTTTAATATTTAAAGAGGTTGAAATGAAATGTGTATTTACAAGCACATCCTCTTGAGACCATAATTTTGCTGAAGCAATATTTAATTACTTATAGCATATTTGTATGATTACAGCATGAAGAGGAATATTGGCAGTGAAACATGGGTAAGGTCAAGTTCCCTGCAGGTTGACTGATATTGAGATTGTAAATCCAGAAGAAAATACCATTGATACAAGGTGAGTAGAATAAATAAATAAATAAATTTGCTGAATTTTATGTGTTGCTGGGCTAACCAAAATCATATTTTATTCATGAAGAACATAGTATAATGTTTGAATGTAAAGCATTTTTTCCCTGGTGTCAAAGTACTTGATGTCAAGACAGAGTAGAAAGGAAGAACATAGGAGTGCACATACACAGACACACAATAGCTTTTTGGAACTCTATTACAGGATCAAGCACACTACTAATAAAGAAATTCACACAACATGAGGAAGTAGGGCCTGATGAACAGTGTAAGACAAGTGAGTAAGCAGCCTGTTTGCAACCAAACTACATGTGTAGAGCCTGACTTTGGCAAGAAAAGCTCCAGGCTTATACATGGAAGTCATCTTTTCCAAAGACTATTTTGAAAGGTTGCTCTGCAGGAGGTGGGCATAGATCAGTCAATAGGACTTAGACCTGCGTAACAGCAGCTGCTGTAGGAGCTAGCTGTAGAGGGACTACTTGTTACATTGATGGAGCACTGAAGTTAGGCCATTATCCACTTATGCGTTTCTAATCAGAGTAGTCAAAATTTATGAGTAATAGCATTTTTTTTTAAGAGCTGAAGTGAAATAAAGTTTAAATTCAGTGTAAAATTCTGATTGATCTGTGCAAGGAATGACATTAGATACACTGCTGGTACCTGTAATGAAACTCAAGACACACAGTATGGTAACTCATTAATAACATGTATGATTAACACCTGTAAAGAAAACCCATGTGATACAAAAATTGCTGTTGATATTTTGGTTTCTAATCCTCTTCAATCAACATGAAGACTGCCTTTTATGGCTCATAGGGGCTGAGATCTGGCCTTACTTGCTCTCTTTAAATTCACTCCACCAACTCTTTTCTCCAGCCTGGTAGCCTGTTTGTCACCGAGACTCTAACTAGAGCCCATGGCAGTGGTTTCACTGCTGCCTCCCTGAAGTATGCACATTTTCTGCAAGCCAGCTAAGGGTGGGTGCTGGGCTGTAATTACACTGATGTTACTTAGATCCAACATAGCACTTGTGGGTGAGGAAGGGCAGGCTTAGTATAACCCCCAGCTGCAGCCCAGCATGGCTAGTTTTGGGTGCAGCAGCAGAGCAGTCAATCTCTTCTAAAAACCTTGGAATCCATTGAGTCCACTGCATGGTTTTCATGGGTGCCAAATTTTAAGGCTGAAACCATTCCTTGCATATCATCAAGGATGCAGCTGTCAGGAGGGGAAAATTAGTTTGACTTATCCTCAGAGAATGTTACACTAATTCAGGAAGTGCACACAAAGGACATAAGAAACAAACATCAATTAGCAGAAGAAACATGAAAAATATCTTTCAGCATCTGCCCTGCCCTTTATTATTATTCCAAGTACATTCATCCTCTCAGCCTGCTTCATTATTAGCAAATTGTAAAATAAAAACTGAGTATTTTTATCTTCCCAATAAAAACACTGAATCTCATTTCCTTTGCAGGAAGATTTCCATGACTGGCACAAAGAGAAGTATCCTGCAGTATATATTGCAGTCACCCTATTCACAAAAAAAAAAAAAAAAAAAAAAAAGTCTTTAAAAGAACAGAAATGACCTTTCTGATTTGTAGAAAAAAAGACATGTTAATAATGAAATGACTGTGGCGTCTTTATGAAGGCATCATGTTTTCAGTTAAATACTGAAAAAACATAAACTATTGATTGAACTGCTATAAGAGCAAAGATCATAAGAAGAAAATACATGTTGAAAGAGATTCTTTTGTTTCAGATTTAAAAAGTGTGTTTACTACACTTATTAGCATATTAGTGTTAATTGAAAAACATTAGAGTTTCAGAGGCTGCACATTATATGAGAAGGAAGAAAAGATGATATTTCTGGAAAACCTTCATCTCAGAATCTATTTCACTTTCATTGCTTCATCTACAGATACACACATGGTATCAAGAAAGCAGAGGTCATGTCTACAATGCTCCCCAAATCAGAAGTGGTTGTGAGTCTTTGCTTGTGGTCTTACAGATGCTTTGCAGCTTGCATGAGGAGGTCAGCAAGCAGGGAATCACTTATAGAATCACAGAATCATAGCATAGTTTGGGTTGCAAGGGATCTTCTAGTTCAAACTCCTGTGCCTTGGGCAAGGACACCTTCCACTAGGCCAGGTTTCCCAAAGCCCCATCCAGCCTGGTCATGAACACTTTCAAGGATGGGGCATCCACAGCTTCTCTATGCAACCTGTTCTAATGCCTCACCTCCCTTAGTGTGAAGAATTTCTTCCATATATCTAATCTAAATCTACCTACTTTTAGTTTAAAGCTATTCCTCCTTGTTCTATAACTACATTTCCTGACACAGAATCCCTTCTCAGCTTTCCTGTAGGCCTCTTTTAGATACTGGAAGGCCACTGTAAGGTCTTCCCAGAGCCTTCTCTTTTCCAGGCTGAACAACTCCAACTACCTCAGCCTGTCTTCATAGGAGAGGTGCTCTAGCCCTCTGATCATCTTTGTGGCCCTCCTCTGGACTTCCTCTGGACTTTTTCTAACACTTTCATGTCCTTCTTCTGCTGGAGGTCCCAGAGATAAATGCACAGGTGCAAGGTGGGTCTCACAAGAGCAAAGGGGGATCACCTCCCTTGCCCTGATGGACGTGCTTTTTTTTGATGCAGCTCAGTATACAGTTGGCTTTCTGGGCTGAAAGAACACATTACACGCTTATGTAGAGCTTCTCAACAACCAACATACCTAGGTTATTTCCATCAGGGTTGATCTCAATCCATTCTCTGCCCAGCCTGGATTTGTGTTTAGAATTGCCTCAGTCCAGATGAAGGACCTTGAACTTGGCCTTGTTGTGCCTCATGAAGTTCACATGGGTCCACCTCTCAAGCTTGTCCAGGTCCCTCTGGATTACATCCTTTCCCTCCAGCATGTTGACCACACCACACAGCTTGTTGTCATCAGCAAACTTGCTGAGGGTGCGCTCAGTCCCACTGTCCATGTCACCTACAGAGATATTAAACAGCTCCAGTCCCAGTATTGACTCCTGAGGACCCCCATTTATTACTGATCTCTGCTTGGATATTGAGCCATTGACCACAACTCTTTGAGTTCAGCCATACAGCTAATTCCTTACCCACCAAGTGGTCCATCTGTCAACTCCAACTCTCCAATATGAGACAAGGAAATCATGGGGGACATTGTAAAAGTATCGGTCACTTGCAGGCTTGCTGCCTCTGTGGACAGAGAATTTATTTTTTATTTTTCCCTCCTACATGGACTTCTAATGTCCTTCAAAACATGTTGGAGAAAGAGATGAAAATTTGGTCACTCTTCACACCATATCTAACTACATCCTTCATCTACTTCCAATGTCTTTTCTTTATGGGGATTGGGAAAACTTTCACATTTTAGAGAAACGGGGAAGAAAGCACAAAATGGAATTAATGTACAATTTTCAGAACTTTATTAACCTTTTGAGTGATCATGCTGAGACTAGCAACTAGTCTCTTTTGGATGACAGCTCCGTGTTTGGACTCCTTACTCCTGATGTCCTAATTGACAAAACAAAACAAAACAAAACAAAACAAAACAAAACAAAACAAAACAAACAAACAAAAAAAAACGTTTCAAGAAAGCTGTCTTGTAACCATTCTCTTCTGACAGATCTGGTCATTTTCCATTGTACTATACATTGTGTTTACATTCAGAATCATTGTAGGTAATCTGGGTATAGGTTTAGGTGTATCTGTCGTGAAGTATCTCTTTTCTCTATTGATTGTACAAATCTTTGTTCTCTTACACAAGGATCATTTTAACACTGAGCTGTTATAGAGCAAGACATAACAGACAATATGCACCCCTGAGTAAACAATTTAACTTTAGGTAGAGAAATGAATTTTAGCCTATCTCCTTCCATAAGCTGAAAATAAAAATGATAATGAATTGGTAAAATATATAATATATATTATTACATATTATATATATATATATATATATATATATATATATATGTGTGTGTATATATGTATATATATATATATAAATAATATATATTATTATTATTTTACCAATATAATATATATATTATATTGGTAAATATTATATATAATATATATTATATTATATTGGTAAATATTATATATATTATTATTATTTTACCTATATATATATATATATATATATTATATTATATTATATATTATATATATAATATTATATAATATATATATATATATTATATATATTATATATATAACAATATTGGTTGTAAAGGATTTTAATTTTAGAGATGAGCTTTCAATTACATCATTATAAATCGTGAAAATGAATTGAGACATTTTCAGGAGCACAGCCTTCTGAAAAATCAGCTCTCATTCTTTCAAATGTTTTGAATAAAAACTAAGGTAACACAAATGTTTAAATAGATAGCTCAGTGATATGTCTTTTTTTCTTTAATAATCACAGTTATTAAAGAAACCACTCTATTTTTTATTGTGTTTTAAATGGGCACAGAGAATTAGAGTCTGATAATGACCTTTGTACATCATGCTGCAAATTGATTTTGATGACCTTTCACTCTAAGATAATTAGGCTTCATGCACATTCATCTTGCTCCCACAGCACTGAGACTGCACTGGGTCCTCCAAATTCCCACCTCTCATGCATTTTGCCTCTTGCTCTCTGTTGCTGATTTGTCACTGTTGGAGAACATTTTATTTATTTTCAAGAATTGCAGTTTATCTGCTGCTTAGATGTCAGTTCTTATGCAGTTCTTTATGTCAAATTTGGTGTGAAAATAACACACTTAGCACTAGTTTTTTCTCTTTTCATAATGGAAGGTTAAAAAGATCAAATCATAATGACAAATAGTTTCTTAGTCACTTCTGTGCCTACCTTATATTTATTTTTGCCTCTAAGATAAACCTAAATAGATGGTTTGTTGACTCTCAGCCTAAATCTTTATTTATTTCTCCACAAGCTCTATGTGCTTAATACCATAATTTCTGCAAAAAAATACCATGATATCCTAGGGAAGTTTTGTTTTTTTGTTTGTTTTTTTTTTTTTTTTTTCTAGCAGGAAACAAAACAAAACAAAAATACACCAAAACAAACAAACCACAAATGTAAATAATACACTAATAAATTAAGAATCTATTTTTATTGAAATGTAATGACTAAAAGACAAAAAAGTAATGCACCCTACCAACAGAACATATTGAAATAGTCTAATCTATCTAATAATCTAATCTATCTTTAATAGAACATTTTTCCTTTGGCATCAGATGCTCTAAATATAAATATCATATAGCGAAGCATATTTTTTACTTCAGAATATATAATGTATCCATACTATATCCCCAGTGTATTCTGTGAACTATCAGAAACTTTCTGAATATGAACTGGTAAAAATCACATTTTTAAATGTAGGTATCCTAAAATGTAAAATATATTAAGTCTTACAGTAGAAAATGATGATAGATTTAAGTGGTCATCTGTCTGTACACAATGACTTATTCCTAAATACATTATTATAAGCAAAATTTTTTTTCCATCTTTTGACAACAGAAATAAATCCTATGTTTCATATCTAACAAGTTAATATGTTTAACTGATGCAACAGAGTTATTTCTAACAGAGTTGTTTCTAGACTAAGAAATATCAGAAAGATACACCTGCATTGGTAATTGTAATAATTGGATTGTACAGACAAATCACCCAAAGTAAATATATTTTTTCTTTGTATGCCTGTGTTATGGGCCTGAGTGGAAGATGAGGCTCTGCAGTGCCGGAGCTCTGCAACCAAAGATAAAGGCAAAGTCCTTTAATCCAGGCTGTCACAAGCAAGTTGATATGCACGTGCAAATGAAGAGAAGACACAGACAGAGACAAATAAGCAAAAAATTAAGGAATAGTACTGTTTTGTAAAAGGGTAGAAAGTTTCAGCTCCCTGTTCAAAAAAATAATTATTATTTACTTGCCCTGATGTCAACCCCGGGCAAGTCCTATTTAACTTAAATCCAACAAGAAAAAAATTGTGTATTTCTGTGTTGAAAGAGCAGGATGTGAAGGTCTCAGCGGGTTACAAAAAATCTTAAAAACATACAAGCTTAACGGGACATTCATGTTGAGATATTTTTTATTATTAATGTTATTATTGTATTTGCCAGAAAAGGGAAAGTCCAAGAGAGGTAAAAGTCTGGAACATAGCCAGAATGTGTTTACTGTCTTATAAGCAGGACGGAAAAGAACTTTCTATGTTTCTTTCTGCGTAAGATTTACAAGGGCAAGGACTTTGTGTTCTCCTTTATTCTGTACATCTTTAAACACAATGTCAGTTCTTAATAAATAATAAATAAAATAATGGCTTGGAGAACATATAAAAAGAAGAGTAGGGAGGACATACTAAATTATTCATAAATGTTCCCAACAATGTCACTTTCCAATTAAAGTGTCATCCTATCGTCTGTGTGGGTGAGACAACAACCTTCATCTCACAGAAATGTGACAGCACTAAGAGCAAAAGAATTTTGTCATATTTTAGTACCTAGTATGTGATAAAACATTTAGAACAGATTTTCAGTAGTGGATTTTTTTTTCTAAAATGTTTTGCCTGCACCACTGAAACTCCAGTCATATATGTATTATGTCTAGGCTAAAATTTGATAAAGATTTTATTTGAATTTGAGTAAAAACTCATGAACTACTTAATAATTGTCTGTTTGAACAAGTCACTATAATCAGAAATGATGTAATAATTCGTAAAAGCTACCTGCCACCCAGTTCCCCTCTATCACAGACCTACTGACTTAGGTTAAAAGGCATTATTTTTGATCTTTCTCAGAAAACCAGGAGCAGTGTGGATCCTCATATCAAGCTGTGCAGACTTGTTTATGTCCATGTCTTTGAAGACTTACTATATTCCTGCATTTATACTCCATTACATGAAAGTAAAGCCTGAGTTATCTCACTAATCTTCATACAGTTGTTGTCATTTGTCTTCTGCTTCAGACAGAGCTGTGAATATTCTACATAATATGTGCATATTCTACATAATATGGGGCTGTATTTTCCATATCTTTCCCTCTTAGTGTTTTCCTAGGTTCCTACAAAGACAGTGAGCAATAGAGTGAGAAGGAAAGAAAAACAGGTGAAAAATGTGTCTATTCTTCCATACCTGAGGAAATTATTCAGAGGTATAGGTTATTGCTCTTCTCCAGTGCTTCTCTTCTGAGCCTTGTAGCATTAACTATGGTTCTCAGAATTACAGCACTGGGAGCCAGGAAGCAGTATTACAATAAACAGTGAGATTCATTGCAATAAATAGTAGGTTTCTAGCTATCAGAGCCACAAAATTTGAAACACTAAACTCTGGAAGACTGAAATACAGAAAACAAAACAGAGCAGCTTGAAATGTATATTGTTAAATTTCATGATTCCTAAACACATCTCCTGACCTGCATGGAGATGACATATAGTTTGTGCTGTTAAGGAAGATTTCTAAGGTTCATCAGACTTCAGGCAAAACTCCATGTGACCTCGCTTATAGGTCCTGGTGAAGCAAGAATGTACTGAGAGAAAACTCAGTTTTTCTTACTCCATAAGAAAAGCTATTATTCTGAATTCTATTCTGAATTCTATTCAGAAAACTTGGAAATAAACACCGGTGATTTTGTCCTGCAACAGCTTTTTTTTTTTTTTTTTTTTTTTTTGCTTTTCTTTGTTTCAGAGATCTGAACTATGGTATAAAATTTCATAGCAGTAATGCTGTGCTGATCTTAATTTCCCACACATTACAGAGATATCTCATCTTCATGTAATTGATTTGTTCATTACATAAACAAATAAATCAAGGTCTAAGTATCCAGGTGAGGAAATATCACTAATTTCAGTTTGATTTAATGGGTAATAGGCATGAAACAATCTGTTGGCAAACTTCAAGGACCTGATTTTTTATTTATTTTTACAGCTGAAGCTAATAGTGGGTTTTCAGCATATGGCAGATGAATATAATATTCTGTGAAGAACACCAATACACATAATATTACCTTGATCCTACTTTTTATTTACAGCTGAGCTGGTGCGCAAACCTTTGAGCTGGCTTCTTAGGGCATACTGCACAATCACTTTCATGTCAGCAAGCTTTGGCTTGATAAATTAAAACACAAAAATGCTGGGTAAAGCACTGCAGACCTGCACTATTCATTTTGCAGCAATTTTCACAAGGCGGCCTCAAGAATGACCTGCTATCTTCCTCTTCTCCTTATCATTTTCCCATCTGGAAAAGTCTGAGCCATGTGGTACACCAGGGACTAAGTGGTCTGAGACTGCTGCATTCAAAGACCATTAACAATCATAATTCTTAAAACCACCACCCTCCTGCAGACAAGGTTAATAGTAGTCTATAGAACAGGTAGGGAGGTCAGGTGTTAACTTTTACTAAAATAAATACGAAGTGAATTGTTTGATTTTCTTTGTTACATCAAACATAAACCATAAATAGCAGTTTTTAGAGGCTGCTACTGAAAGTTACTATTGAAAACATGGAATTTTAAATCTTTAGGACCTTAGTGGAAGGGGAAGACACCCTTTGCATACATATCTTTTGGATTAGGTTATTCATTTCTTCTTCTGAAACTGAAAGACATCTGTATTTTCACAGAGGCAGGCAAGTATAGTTAATATAGCAATTATCTTGGAAGAATAACACAAGGTGTTAAAATCCCCCCAAACTGGAAAATGTTTCATTTTCAATGGAGAGGGACAAATCTGAAATAGACACTTATTAATAACATCAACTAGCTGTCAGTCAGTTCAAAGCCATAAAGAGAAAAATATCCATGCAGAAATTAAAAATAATGTCAATTTTTTAAGATCTATTTTCCCAATTAGAATTTGATTCCTAAATGAAATTCAAAAAAGTTATATGACAGAAAATAAAATGTTGGGGTTACATAGTGTGGGGTAGGCAAAAAGGTGATATCACTAATGACAATTTTCTACAATGTTATATGATCTAAAAGAATAAGAAAAAAAGACTGGAACTGATGTCTGTAAAAGAGAGACATTAATTAGCATCTAAGGAACTGATAATAATTCGCTAGAGTGAATCTATGAAAACAGGAAAAAATAGTTTGTCTTAATGGTAAAAACATACACTGCCTATTACCAAGTAATTATAACTGCTATTATTTGCTAGGTTAATAAAAACACTTATGATATTTCCACTAGTACATTAGATAGATCTATAGTTATGCTTGCAGACATGCATACGCACAGAAACATACACATATTCTACTTCAGAAGAATGTCAAATATCAATGCTAAAACAAAATATTCCACCTGACAGCCCACATATTGTGGTGAACTGAAGATGTTGGTAAATTTGAAAAGTTTGTTCACAAGAAAATATTAGGATTTGAGTGTTTAAAGTATTTTAAACAGGAACAATTTTTTCAAATTTTTTTTACCTTATGAAATGGAGGAAAATTAAATATATATATATATATTGCTTCAATCCATATTTATTTGTAACACTAGTATTTTTCATTGCATTCTACACTCCTCAGTAGAAGATCATACCAGAGATTCTACACTCCTCAGTAAAAGATCATACCAGAGATTCCGGATTAGTGAACTCTGTCAATATATTCTTGGTAAATTTTTTGCAAATTTTAGGCCCTTTTTTGAAACTTCTTGCCTCCTCCTTTTTCCTGAAGTCCTGAATTGTCCAGTGAATTGTTAAGGTGTTATGGAGCCTTTCACTCTGTGTCACTAGTTTGATTCAAGTGATATAGTTTGATTCAAGTCAGCAGTGAACCAAGAGTCATTACCATCTGAGGATGGCTTTATGTTCTTTTATAATTAGTTGGTGGCTTCAGACAGCTTCCTTTGAGGCACAGGTGATAAGCACCTTCACAACTGATAATTGTATGATTCAATATTAGATGAGAAAGATGAATTTCTGACCCATAGAGCAATCTCTCCAAGTCAGAGAACAGGGATGCTCAGGCTGTATTAAAATATCTACAAATTATGGATTATTTTTTTTCTTTGTGTAGAAAGTAATTTGTTTTCCAGAGCTATTAATCTCTGTTCTATTTTAAAAGTACCAGAATGAAATAAAAGTGAAGAATTTATTGGAGTCTATAGTCAACTTGTCAGTAAGAAAACTCTTTTCGTCTGATAATGAAACTCTACCCAATTATGAAAAGACACCTAATGACTGAGAGGTTTGCCTTTCTATCAGTGGTCATTCTTAAGCTAGACTTTTCTATATTTTTATATTATCCTCATATACATAGTATTAGATGTTCTGGATAATTTCCTGTCCTTATCCCATGTTTTACAATTAATACTCTTTGATCTATACTCTTCATAGTAACATATAGAATCATAGAATAATAGAATCATTAAGGATGGAAAAGACATCCAAGGTCATCTGGTCAACCATCCCTCAGCCACCAATATTAACCACTAAACCACGTCCCTAATCTAAAAAAATAACTGACTTCATCTTAATCTCATTTCATCAAGGGTTATCTGTCAAAATACTCAAATTAACTTAATAAAGAAATCACAGTTTTACCAAACAAGAAAACTGCTTTCTTATGTAGTAACACAATTCGCCTGAGCTTGGTGAAACTTACACTATTATTTCTCTAAAATAACATAATGGATGACTTTCCTAATTGTTTTCTTCAGCTTTCCATTCTACTCCTCCCTCTTTTATATATTTATATTTTTAAAAAATCAGTATCTATTTAACATGCTCCATTGAAAACATGTAATATGTATATATTTTGCACATAAGATTCTGCATATTGCAAAATTAACTCATTGCTGATTTTGACATGAGTAGCTATAGATTCAACTGATCAACCAGTGATCCAGTGCTCTTATTGATTGAAAAAACAAAACTATTAACTGAAGTAATTCAGAATAAATGTGAAGGTTCTTATTCTGCAGAACACCTATGTATATAAGTAGTTTTACACGTGTGAGTTATTTCATTGCTTTTAATATATAATCCTAACATCAAACATCAAGCCTTAATTTAATGATTAAACTTTATTATTATTATTATTATTATTATTATTATTATTATTATTATTATTATTATTATTATTATTATTATTATTATTATTATTATTATTATTTTAACTCTGAATTTGTTTGCTCTGATAGCTTAACCGAGAATTTAACTAACTCTTTGGATATGATGGGAAAAGCACACAGTCCATGACACTGTTGATATCTTTGTACAAAGTTCTGCTTATAAAACTGGAGCATATAAAACAAAGTACATTGAAAATCCTTACAGTTCATGTTAAAATTTGAGTTTACTGAAAAAATGAACAAATCCTTTTTGGTATAAGATGTTCTAATTGAATGTGTGTTCTAACTGAATGACAGGAGGTGATGCAATAATATATTTTAAAAAATAATAATATATATTTGTACATATATATATATTTAAGTGATCCAGTGAATCAATTTGAAAATGTAGTTAAAAAACAGGCAATGGAAAGGAGAGGATGTCTCATGTGCAGACTGAATTTTGCCCTCTGGAGAAATCCCAATGACCACACAGTTCAAAACCCATTACGGTTGTTTCACAACCAAACATTTGATGCACTGATCAGTGTCAAGAGTGGAGGTAGGGAATAGACACAAAATGAGACTGAGAAGTCTTGATGGTGCCGGCTGCTGTCTACGCTTGGCTCAAAGATGAGATTATTAAAAAAAAAAATAAAACAAGACAATAACAAACCACCAGAAAAAAAAAAAAAAAAAAAAAGATAATAACAAAACAAACAAACAAACAAACTAAAGAGCAAGAGAAAAACAAGTAAGAAAAAAAAAGTTAGAAAATAGGACAGACGTTAAAATATTTCTCCTTCCATATAAGAACTTTCCTCTTTCAGCTGCTCAATTCTCATTATTCTCATTTATTCCTTATTAATAAATCAAATTATCAGAGCAGTCTTGTAGACATCAGCTATGGGCTTCCCAAGGGAAAGTTAAAGTCTTTTTACCTCCTTGAAGAAATAAAAAATATTGTCTTTAATTATTATTATTTCTGTTTTTTTTTGTTGTTTTTGTTTTTGTCTCATTAGCTTTTTGGGGTGATACTGCTGTTCATTCTTTCTGCTCAGAAGCAGAAAGAATAATAAATTGAAGGCTTTCTATAGAAGAGTAGAATGAATGTATATTGTTAATGAATCAGAGAGATTTATTGTTCTTAACATAAACATCTGGGAAGCAGGCACAGAAGCCTGGAAAATATTATGAAATGACTAATATTAACACGAAAAAGAAACTTCCCACTAAAACTTGTTGTGGCTAATGATTTAAAACACTACTTACTATTTAAGTGCTGCTGTCCCTAGAACCCATATATTTTAAAACCTAGGACATTTAGTGGAACATAGTTCTCCTTTTGGAAGCTCTTATTAAATACTTCATGTTAAACACTGATGTCAAAGGTTAAGAAAACACCCCACAAACTGAGTAAACTATGTATTTAAGTAGTCTTCTTTAAATTATTAATTTATGTTCACACTGATAATAGATCTTTGCTTCACATTTGGTAAAACTACTCTAAACTATCAAAGTTAGGCTGCATCAAATGAGCTTTAATGGATAATTTAAAAAATTGAGCACTTGTAAAATGAGAGGAGTAAATAGTGCAAAGTGTGATTAGATTCAAGAGATAAAACAAACTCACAGCTGCATCTCACCAGTCTAAGATTTACAGTTGTGACTGCTCATTGTTTTCACTTCTTATGTAGTGTGGTGTCTGTATCTAAGAAAGCTAGAGACAAGGAGTATTATACATTCACTGATATCAGGAAGAAGGTATGTTATAAAATGAAAACTAACTAAAATCTTTGTTGCAATCTATAACTGAAATAGAGTATTTCTATATGGCTTACATTACTTAAATTCACATTCTTTCTTATTTATTTATTTATTTTTATATATATGCCTGTGGTACTGTGGGATTTGGCTGGAATGTAAATACCATACAGTTTAGCTGTTCTCACCTTCTTTAATGTCAATTAAAATTTTATTCTGTCATTGAAATCTAAGTGAGCTTTAAACTTTTTGAAAATTTGGGAATTTATTTCAAAACAAACCTCCATTCAATTTAACTGCCTCTGGTAATGATGAAAAAGTAATTTATTAGCTGATCTAATGTCTCTTAGTTGAGGTTACACAAGCCAGATGAAACTCTGAAAGAGCAAGCAATCAAATTTATAGTGAAATTTACCCTATAGGACGAGATGGACCACTGGAGCTTTCCTTTAACCACTGTCAAGCTCAACACTGACTAGAGACACTTCCAAAGCTCTATACACACTTGGAAATGTGACCTGTCCTCAACTGGCAGAGTGACATTACATGCACAATGCTTTTGTAGGATCTCTGGTACAAGAGCTGGGAGGAACTTAGGGGCCAGAATATAATGGTCTCCAACTACCCTGCTTGGCAAAATTTTGCCAGGCAACTGCTACAGCAGAAATTCTACATTTAAAAAAGTCCTCATAATGTATGACCTGTTCACAAATTTGTTATACAAATTTATAGGGTATTCGTAGCACTTAAGCCCATCGTTTACCAGACCAAGAGATTCAGTGCAGCTGGGTTCAATCCTGTGGTTCACATTCAGTGGAGGTTCTTTTGATGAAGTGGTAGCCTCTCATCTTGAAATGACATTACATATCACTCATCACTATCTGTCAGAAGTTATATCAGTATAAGTAACAGCTGTTGCATCTTCTGGATGAAAAGTCTCAATGTTTACCTTTAAAATGTCAACCCTTCTGCACAACCAGCATTCACAGACCTGTTTATCAGTTTGTTCCCAGCAGACCTAGAGGTGTGTTCAGAATAAATAAGAACAGGACAATTTAAATACAAGGAAGAAGCTGTTGTCAAAATCATATGCAGGTTTTACTTCACAGGCCAGTTCTCAAAGGAATCCTTCCTGCAACAATAACACATGACTATGATCTACCATTTACTTGGAAAGGACTGACATAATTTTGATAACAGACCTCTACTGAGATTTAAAGATGTCAGAGTTTCTCTTCTTACATGACTGCAAAGAAACAGGAGATCAAAAGAGTGGGATGGACATTGCAGTTGACACTCTGCCCAGCATTTAATGGACTGTTATTCAAAGAGTACTACGTGTAACCCATGGTGAAAATCCGGATTCCATGCTAATCCTCAGTGACAGTCATCAAGATGTCTGACATCTCCAGATAGCAATGATGCAGGGGAGGAAAGGTAAGGCTTTGGTTCTCCATGGCCACCATAAAACTCAAACTCTGTATTGAAACAAGTTTTAAATAAACCAATACACATTTATATTTTTTTCCCCACGTGGAGTGTATTGCATGTTTCTGAATTTAAGAGCTTAGAAATTTACTTGTGCAACTGTATAAATGATAGGTTGACTTTGCCTACTTAGGGCTATTGCAATAATGTTTGTAACTAGATCATGAAAAGATACAAAAGATAATCACCACAATCCTTAGCTGTAGTGGATTAACTACTTAAGAATTACTTGGAAGTCATCATCATTCTCTGGTACCGGTTCTTGTATCTATGTTTTTCCTAGATAAAATACTTTCTTACTTTGTTAACTTGTCTAGAATTGTAAGTATTGTAATTTATTTATTCAAAATAGCTTTCTAGGACTACATATTTGTTGAAGTAGGAAGCATGACATGAGAATATAGAAGTACCATTAACAGTGACTTTCACAGCATATCCACACCAGGATCCATTTCAACAGAGCTTTTAAAATCATAGGGGTGTTTGAAGGAAACAATGGGTGCAGAACCATCTTTCTCTGCTTCAGAGCCTCTCTACAGCAGGTTTCAAAGCTGGATTCCCAGAGGGACTGAAACATGTATGTAATGGATAAAATGAATAAAAAAATTTAGCTACAAATCACTTCTAAGTGGTAAGTGCATGTAGTCCATGCCTGGTGTCATGGCTTTGTCTGCAGGTAGGAGAGTAACACACATCTATTTACATATTTATTACATATACAGAGGAAAGAGAAAGATCTTAGAAGGTGTAGCAATTAGTGCCTTACTTCATAGCTGAGAAAAGCAAATAAATATTATGTGTGTCCTGTAGGTTACCTGACATGACAACTGTAAATACAGACCTTCCAATTTGGGACACAAACCTCTGGCACAGGCAGCTTCTCTTTCTACAGTGTCTCTTTTGACTCTTCTCTTGCTGAATAGGAATATAGCTTGAGACTGCCAATCCAGCACCTACTGAAAGCATAACATTCACTAAAAAAAATAAGAAAGAAAAAACATTTTTCTTTTGATTTACAGACCATGATCTGCCCCTAACTGTGCATTGTCCCTGGTAATGATCCTCCACATTAAATAAATAAATAATTAAACACACAATTAATTAATTAAATTAAATAAATAAATAAAAATAGGTAAAAAAAACAAAGCACATCTAAAACAAGTTCCTTTTTTTGTTATCATATGTGTGATATGTGTGAGCACAGACTTGATCATACAAAAGAATGAGCAGGTGGGACATGGCCAGGAAAAAAACTAACATTAAATCACATTCAATCATTGAAATTACACAATTTTACTGGCTCCTTTGGCCCTTTGTTTGGAACATTTGTGGAGGCAAATATTATTTGTAATTATCTGCAGAATAATTACAAGGGAAAAGCAGACTGTTTTCTGTCTCTCTCTGTCACAGACATCAGGAAATGGTGATGAACTTCCAGTCTTCCAGGTGTTCTTCCTAAAGATTCATTGACAAATGGACTCATTGACAAACGGTTGCACATTCCAAATGTTTTCCATCAGTAGACACCTATGATTATAATCATTCATCCTAAACTGTGGATTTATGATAAGGTATTATAATGCAAAACACAACTGAAATTTGATTTTGCTGTTGCAAAAAGAGAGGGAAAAATAGATTTTCTGAGGCAGACTGATAATTAAACTCAGGAGCACTGACAGAACAGCTGAATGCAATGGATAAGTAGTTGCTATCCTGCAATTATATGTTACAGTATTAGCAATCTCAGAAATTGTTTGCTACTCCATCAATGAATCTATCTGGATCATTGAGTTAAAGAAAAAAATCATCTAATTTCATTATGAGTCTTGGGGGTATGATGTCTGCTTTTATCTCTGCGTTAACAACGTACTTCATTTACCTCACTATCCATAGTGGGTTGTGGTTTCAAAGGAGCAGCTTTTCTACATTTACACGTAAAATACTTCAAAGCATATGATGTATGTTCACTCCACACAAGAGCTTGGTAGTGCCCAGTATACAGCATGTCACCATGCAAGTGATTTGAGAAATAATCTACTTGAAGAAAAGAACAGTTGTGCTGCTTCAGAGACACTGTTTAAACATGTTTATGGGTGGTTCACTGACAAAAATTATTTTTGCCCTACTAGAAGAGGAAGTTTATTAACAGTGGAATCCTTCTGGGAAAGAAATTTACGACATTTCACAGTATAAAACTTTTGTAGAGATAGGAGCTACACAAATGGTACAGGTATCTAGGTGGTGAATATATAAATATGTTTGTTACCTGTTATATATAACAATGTCTTTTTGATGCACAGACCATATCTAAAACAAACAAACAAACAAACAAAAAACAATACAAGAAACAATTGTAAGAGGTGTTTTATATTTTAAACAATGGAGAGAGTGAAGGGAGGGGAAGGATGCAGGAAGACAAACAAAAAAACCCACAAGCCTAATTTTTGTAAACCCTGACATTTTAGCAGGCTAGAACTGAGACCCTTTTGTAGTTGCTTCCTAATTTGTTCATTTTACACTGTCTGAGTAACTAGATCAAAAAGCAGTGTCAAATGCTCAAAGCAGTGTTTGTCAGCAGTTCTTTTTTTATTTCAAAGCATCTGAATAGAGGAAGGCTAGTACTGTATTTCCAAACAGACATAGGAAGAAGGTTCTTGTTGGCAGCCCCTTGCTGCAGAATGAATACACACCATGAGTATAGACCATTTGTCTGCTGATTACAGCAGACCCCAGGGGAGTTGATGTTAGCTCTCATTTTCGCCTCTTTCTCTCACAGTGTCTCTTTGCTCTGGCAGTCTTGCCTCCCCTCCTGCTCCTTGCCTCCATTCCTCACAGCTTTAAGTCGATCTGACTTGGCAGTGGTATATTTAAGACTGTTTTCCAAATTTAAAATCAGACTAGGATGTTTGAAATGTGTTACTTTGCCTTGAAGGTTTACACAAGAAGGGAAAAACAAAAAACAAAAAAAAACAAAACAGCTATTCTCATCTGGAATTCAGCACTGATCGTAATGAATGTATTTGGTATTCATGTGACTCTCACATGTATTTCCATAAGAGTGCTACTGTAATTTAACACTGGTACTAAAAACACTGAGGGGAGAGGGGCACTTAAAATAAAATGTCATGGAATAAATAATAAAGTATATACATCGTGTCTTTGCAGCAACTCTACAGTTGTTTTAGTACTTGATTTATAAGCTTTTTGTCCCATCCCCCTCTCATTTCCATAGAATTTTCTCAGAGAAAAGATGAGAAATATTCTTTTACTGTGCTAAATATGTGGCTTTATGATTCAGTACTCCCAGGGGCAGTGGTGATGTATGTGCTATCAAATTACATGGATTTTACACACCTATTTTCTCTAATATCCAATAAGAAATGTGTACTTACTGCAGTAACCTTGCATTACTCATGCTATAGTTCAGAGAGACAGAGCACACTGCACTAAATACATTCAGTAGTTTCCTGTCTCATTTTTTTTCCTTTCACGATATTTTAAAAGAGAAAATAAGTGTGCTGCTCTAGCAAATCATTTCCAAAGTTCCATAATTTATTTTTAAAGTAGGGTAAAAGGCCAAATTTCTGTGACAATGAACTTCAAAGCAACACTAAACCACAGCAGTGGAAAATCAGTTCTTCTGATGTAAATTTGCCCATTCTTCCACTTTTCTCTTTTTCCACACCCTGATTGTACTTGGCAGTCTTCTCTTTTTTTTTTCATGAAATAGTTGTTGCTGGAGCAACACAATAAACAAAAGCTTGTAATATTTAATTGTGGAAAAATCTATGCATATCTCTGTGTTGCTCCTATAAGCAGCCCTTCTAGAGTCAAAGGCTATCTCCACTCTTCAGTGATTCACAGACTTACAAGTTTTCTCCTCCAAAAAATTTGTCAGAGAACTCAGCTTGTCCACCCCGAAATTAGTGGAAAATGGGTGGTTCCTGCTTCTGAGTAGGAAAAAAAAAAAAAAAAGAATCATGGAGAGACCAAAGTTGGGGTGGGAACATAGACTTGAGAAAATAAGGAGGCTGGAAAATACAAAATTTCTCTGTTAAGGCAAATATCATCTTCCAGCATGAAGTTCCTGTTTCAAATGAAGAGTTTAGGAATGAAACACTGTCTCCTGAAATTACCCTAGAAAAACATACAGAGAGCTTGGGACATAAATTTACTTGTTCATTTAAGAATGGGACCTATTCACTTGCAAAAGGAAACAATTTCTTTAAAAAAAGTCCCTAATAAATTCTCTACTCAAAGAATTTGGATATCTTGGAAAGTCCCTGATGATCTCTCTTCAAATAAGGAAATTAGGAGGAGGTCATGCTGGTTGCACCAGACCTTTTTCTGGAACCTTCCAGAAACATGACTTGCCACTGATTTACATGGAAGTGTCTTAAGGAGTCTCACTGGAGACAGTACTTGAATGTATGAGAAAAGAGAACTGAATCCTACACTAGTGACCAATGTCAAAGAAATACTTTAAATTGCTGTCCATTTCATTACTCATCATTATAAGCATGAAAGGAGATTACATCATGTTATGATATACATTCTACTCTCCATAACACAACATAGCTTGGGCCAAATAAGATGTTTACATTGCATGAAGTAATATCCCAGTCGTTACCCTCCATTTCGTGAAGCCTCACAATCATGAGCGCTGGTCCTCATGGGGGACTTCAATTACCCAGACATCTGCTGGGTAAGCAACTCAGCCAGGCATGAGCAGTCCAAACGGTTCCTACAATGCATTGAGGACAATTTTCTGATGCAGGTGGTGGAGGAGCCAACGAGGCAGGGGTTGCTCCTGGACCTCATTCTTACCAACAGGGATGGCCTTGTTAAGCATGTGAAGGTTGGGGGCAGCTTGGGATGCAGCGACCATGAGATGGTGGAGTTCCAGATGGAACTAGGCAAAGGAAGTAAGGCTAAAAGCAGGATTGCTACCCTGGACTTCTGAAGAGCCAACTTCAACCTCTTCTGGGACGTGCTTGGGAGTATCTCATGGGATAGGCTGATAGAAGGCAAGGGTGCTTGTGAGAGCTGGGCTACATTTAAGCAGCACTTCTTCCATGCTCAGGATCGGTGCATCCCAAGGAATAGGAAATCGCGGAAGGGGGGCAGGAAAACCGGATGGAGGAGCAAGGAGCTCATCAATAAGATCAAAAGGAAGAGGACGGTCTATGAAATGTGCTAAAAGGGCATGTCCTCTTGGGAGGAGTATAGCTGTGTTGTCAGGGCCTGCAGGGATGCAACGAGGAAGGCTAAAGCCCACCTAGAGATGAGGCTTGCGAAAGAGATAAAGGATAATAAGAAGGTTTTTTTCAAGTATGTAAACAGCAAGAGGAAGACTAGGGATAATGTAGGTCCCTTGCTGAATGAGGAGGGTGTCCTGGTAATGGGAGACGCTGAGAAGGCAGAGATACTGAATGCTTTCTTTGCTTCAGTCTTTGCTTCAAGGACACTCCCCCAGGACTCCTCACCCCTGGCAATAGGACAAAGGGTCTGAGAAATAGAGGGCTCCCCCCTGGTGAACATGGGAGTGGTTCAGGAGCATCTGAGTGGGCTCAACACACAAAAATCCATGGGTCCCGATGGGATGCATCTGGGTGTGCTAAGGGAGCTGGCAGATGTGATTGCCAAACTGCTCTCTATCATCTTTGAAAGGTCCTGGAGAACAGGAGAGGTGCCTGAAGACTGGAGGAGAGCCAATATCACTCTGGTCTTCAAGAAGGTCAAGAAGGAGGATCCAGGAAACTATAGGCCAGTCAGTCTCACCTCTGTCCCTGGAAAGGTATTGGAGCAGCTTGTTCTTGATGTCGTCTCCAAGCAATTGGAAGAGAAGAAGGTTATGAGGAGTAGTCAGCATGGATTCAGCAAGGGGAAGTCGTGCTTGACCAACCTCATTGCCTTCTGTGATGGCATCACCAGCTGGGTAGATGGTGGGAGAGCAGTGGATGTCATCTACCTTGACTTTAGCAAGGTTTTCGATACTGTGTCCCATGACATCCTACTAGCAAAGCTGAGAAAGTGTGGGATAGATGAGTGGACAGCAAGGTGGGTTGAGAACTGGCTGACTGGCCGAGGTCAGAGGGTGGTGATTGGAGGAGCAGAGTCTGTCTGGAGACCTGTGACTAGCAGTGTTCCCCAGGGGTCGGTGCTGGGTCTGGTCTTGTTCAACATCTTCATTGACGACCTTGATGAGGAAATAGTGTGCCCTCAGCAAGTATGCTGAGGACACAAAGCTAGGAGGAGTGGCTGACACACCAGAAGGCTGTGCTGCCATTCAGTGAGACCTGGACCAGCTGGAGAGATGGGCAAGAAGAAACCAAATGAAATTTAATAAGAGCAAGTGTAGAGTCCTGCACCTGGGAAGGAACAACCCGAAGTATCAGTACAGGCTGTGGGATGACCTGCTGGAGAGGAACTCTGAGGAGAAGCACCTGGGGGTCCTGGTAGATGACAGGTTGACCATGAGCCAGCACTGTGCCCTCGTGGCCAAGTGGGCTAATGGGATCCTGGCGTGCATTAAAAGGAGTGTGGCCAGCAGGTCAAGGGAGGTGATCCTCCCCCTCTACTCTGCCCTGGTCAGGCCTCAGCTGGAGTACTGTGTCCAGTTCTGGGCTCCATGGTACAAGAAAGACAGGGATCTCCTGGAAAGAGTCCAGCGGAGGGCCACAAAGATGATCTGGGTCCTGGAGCACCTTTGTTATAAGGAAAGGCTGAGAGACCTGGGTCTGTTCATTCTGGAGAAAAGACGACTGAGAGGGGATCTCATCAGTGTATATAAATATCTGAGGGGTGGGGGACAGAAAGACGTAGCCAACCTCTTCTCAGTGGTTTGTGGGGATAGGACAAGGGGCAATGGCTGCAAGTCAGAGCACAGGAAGTTCCTCACTGACATGCGAAAGAACTTCTTCACGGTGAGGGTGACAGAGAATTGGAACAGGCTGCCTAGGGAGGTTGTGGAGTCTCCTTCTCTGGAGATATTCAAGGCCTGTCTGGACGCCTACCTGGGCAGCCTGCTCTGAGGAACCTGCTTTGGCAGGAGGGTTGAACCTGATGATCTTTCAAGGTCCCTTCCAACCCCTTCAATTCTGTGATTCTGTGATTTACACTGTACATGCCTGCATTTTACATAAATAGAGAAATATTTTAGATATTTTTTCCCTTTTGCATTGAGATATGTTATGAAATACAACATAATTACAGCCAGACTGTTTTTGATGACTTTATCTTGATTTAAAGCAAGTTATTTTTCAGCATGATTTTACAAGTCCCAACTGTATTTTAGTGGCCACAAGATTTAAAGACAGAATGATTTATTTTTTCTAGTAGCTCCTTTATAAGGGTGTGGGGAAAGCTGTCATGGTTGAAAATGAAATAAATCCCCACATCATGAAAGAATGGTACAGCAATATGTTACTCTCTCACTATCTCTCTTCTTTGAGATCAAACTGAAGTGACGGGACTAAGATAGCAAAAGCGTTGCATAAAGCATGGCTTTACCTATTTCTTGATCAGACTGCAAGATTTGGTTACCTCTGTTCTTATAACACAAGAACTTTTGTGAGCAGAGATCATTATACATGACAACTACACAGCTCCTGACAAATGTCTACACTGAAGCCTTGCAAATATCTATGATCCAAATACATATTTTTAACATAGCTGCCATTATTCTCTGAAGACTTTTGAAATAAATTACTTTTCTATTTAGACTATATCATGGAATAGAATATTCCTTTGCAAACTATATTAGAAATGTTACTCTTTAACATATATAATCAGAAATTCAAAATATAAACAGAAGATTTACAATACAATAGACATAATAAAAATTAATTGGCTGTCCTACAGGCTTTTTTATTTTTAACGTGATTATTATTTTTCATTTTTACCTACACTGAGGCTATAGTCTTATTTACATTTCCCCTAAACTGTTGCCACTGAAAAAAGTACTCCCCTTTTTGTCCTTTATATCTTCCGTCAGTCCGTTTTCAACAGAGTACTTTCTTAGTTGTTCAAATAAATAGCCTCCTACCCCACTGAAAATACATCACATTCAAAGTGATATAAGCAAACTTTGCCTTTTTTTTTTTCTCTGATGTGGAAAACGTACTTGTGCTTTGCTTATCTACTTACTGTATTTCATTGATAATTGTTTTCACCTGAGGACTGATAATATACTAAAATATATTAGCTTTTTCACCTAACATATAGTCATATGATCAAAACCACCACTTCATCCCACATTACTACTGCATTTCAGTCTGAAAATGCCTTTTCAGATGCAGGAAGATATAGAAGTATCCACGAAGTTACAGAGAATTAAATAACTGCTAAAAGAAAAGATGAAAAGACTAAGCTACAGAAAAAGACACTAAAAATTGTATGCTGAGCTGGAAATTTTTTATCTTCTTAGGATAATTTTTTGATATCATAAAATTGGGTAGAGAAAATAGAAATTGTAAAAGTAAAACAATAAGAGAATAATTTTCTAATTAAAATGATTGAAGAGTGGTTACTTGATGTAACCACTATACTATAGATGTCTACTAACCACTGTGCTATAGATGTCTGTTATATTCATAGCTTTCTATTTATAATCACAGACTTGAATAATAGGTTTAGATTTGGACTGAGATATGAATTATGTATAAGTGCAACAAGGTTACAGAAAAAGATACTCCTCATGGTACTACTGAATAGACTTTTCTAAGTTCTTTTATCCTACTTCCTCTATATTTCCATAAAAATCTGTTTTTTTGGTAATATAGCTAGACCTTGAATCTGTTTAAAAAAAAAAAAAAAAAAAAAAAAAAAAAAGTAAAATCTAAATATTTGCTCAGCTTTAGATTTTCAAGCTGTCATTTGGAATAATTGTACCTCTTTTCTCAAAATGTGTATGTGTTTAATGCATTGCTGTGTAAGAGGCTTAGAAGGAGCATTTTTTTTACTGAAATAGCTTTGTTAAATTTTAAAGATGAAATTAATAGAGGTGATGTCTCTGCTTTCCAGAATGGAGTTGATATATTTCAACATGACTCTTTTCAGGATTTTGTCATTCAGTTGTCACTTTACAAAGCAGTGGCATCACAAGGCAAGCAGCACTGTAGTAAAACATATTTTTGTAGGAGTGAACATTTCCAGGCCAGTGTCAGCATCCTTAGTTTACGAAGTTTAAAAACTTTTCACCAATATAGAAAAAATAATGTACATTGCTTTATTGGTTTATAGAGAACACATGTAATTCTAAATTTCAGCTTAGGCAACCTTTTTCTGAGCTGGAAACTCTCATCATGTCTTGGTAAAGTATGTGGTATTGCTTAGGCCAAAGGAAAACTTCACCCCAGGAGAAGTTCTTTTCAACATGTATTTTATCTTCAGAGAGAAATAATTAGAGATACAGATTGCATAAATTCTGTTATTTTAACCTGACAGATACTAGAGATTTACAGAATGCTTCCCACAAACTAAATTTACATCTGCTAATTTCAGAAGTTCTTACAGCATACAACTCACGGTATAAATTGGATGAGTAACTAAGAAAAGATGGCAGATGCAATAAGAAATAAGTCATGAGACTAGATTAAATAGGGGAACTATTAGGAATGTGAACACTTTCCAGCATTTTTTCCCAGAAAATTACTAACCAGATGTATTTAATAACAAATTACAAATCCACTAGCACTCAGAATTATTAACAATTCAAAGGATCTTTGGAATTAGCTGTTTCAGTCAATGTTTAAGCTATTATCAGAATAGACACAAATGACTATAAATGTGAATGATACTTCTAGGTTAATTCATAATATTTTACTATACTATTTTAAATTATTTAAGTCTATACACAGGATTAAAGACTATTATTCTTAATGAATAAATAAACAAGTAAACAAACAGGTTTTGAGACAGAAAAATATCTCAGGTGAATTGAGTTTCTAGTTTTGAATATTTGGACCTACAGAAGAGATTTAGCCTTGACATGGACCTTGAATTTCCAGGAAAGAGGTCTGCAAGAGAAGGTCCTGAAAACCTGTAATATTTGCTGTCTATTTTAATGATCTAAAAGTCTGTGCTGAATCAGAAGTGGAAATGTTAAAGTAATTACCCTGGAAAGTCAATTTAATGAATGCCCAAGATGTGAAAGCATTATTTCTGTAATCTTTTCTATTGCTCAATTTATCATTTTTATTGTTCATTTACCTATGTTATATAGTTCTGGTATGAATTATTTTCTCTAATACTCGTTTTTCGTTAATAAGACTTGTTAGATAGCTAGTGAAAAGATCTTTAAAGAGAGACCTTTGTACTTGAGAAAACTTTGAGATATAGTCTGTCTAAACTTAAGTCAATTCCCCTTTAATGTTTTTTGAATAAATAAATAAATAAATATATAAATACATGTATATCAGGAATATTTATTTGAACAAGGACTTTCATCTCAGCTGTTTCTTTTTACTTTTCATTTGGTTTGAAAACATGGCCATATGACATATGAATGTGTGGCTTTCAGCATCCAGTGTACGGTCTTCATCATGCAAAAACTTACCTGTAATTTATTCATAACAGTGCTTTCCTAACTTCATAACTGAAGCATGAGAGACTCATCCTAATACAATGTTTGTATGATATAAACGAAAAATTCTTTCCTAAATTCAGGGGTAAGACAAATTAGCTGGTGGAGAAAATGACCTTCATTAGGAAAAAATGGACTATCAAAAGCGGCTCATCGGTCAGCATGTCATTACTCAAATGTTCCATTTTGAAGAAGTTTTCTGAACAAGCCTGCAGTAATCTTGCATGTTTGGGAGTGAGCATATAATTCTTGCCTTTATATTTTTATGTGATAATGTCACTAGCATTTAAAAATAAAATAAAATAAAATAATAAAATAAAATAAATAAAATAAAATAAAATAAAATAATAATAAAATAAAATAAAATAAAATAAAATAAAATAAAATAAAATAAAATAAAATAAAATAAAATAAAATAAAATAAAATAAAATAAAATAATAAAATTAAAATAAATGCCTTAGAATCTTCAAGCTGTAATAATAAACATTGTGGTAGGCACCATAGTATAGAAGAGCATATTTTTGCACATTTGCAGTTTAAGTGTTTACCTGAAATAGACTGATGAGTAAATGGCAAGTTGTAAATAGGTAAGATGCAACTATTAGGAAGATGTTATTAGAAAATAAAATTAAATAAAATGGGTTAATAATGGAACAACAACAAGAAGAAAATGGAAAGAAAAAAAATATATTTTAATAAAATGTTTTGAAAGCCACAGAAGTGCTTTGCTCTCATGGAGTGCTGAAACATAGACAGATACTATAAAGTCCTTATGGTAACTGGCATGACATCTATGTCCCAGCAGGAAATCAGGACACACTTATAGCTATTCTGTATACCAGTGGTACAATCTTTCCCCACATCAACAAGAAAAAAAAGGAAAATTAATCAGTGACCAGTGAGAGAATTAGGGACTGTCTGGCCCATTCTCAAGAGTGAGAGAGATTAGGTCGTACTCCTATAATACCAACAGTTTTAAAGGCACAGGTTAAGGATGGCAATAGTGAATGCAGAGTGTAAAGCCATGACAGGGGCAACAATGTAATGCAATCAAAAGCATACAAAGTATTTCATGAGATTAAGACAAACAAAGTTGCATGGGCTTGTGCCAATAGCTTTCTTAGGCGTTTCTTGGCAAGATGCATTTTCTTGAACCTGCACCTAAGCCCAACATTAGCAGTTACTAGTGGGCATCCTTGTGAGTGAAATATTGTTGGTGTGCAAAATCACAAAGACCAATTTCTCCCTTTTGTTTAAGCTATGGTATGCTTCAAGCCTTGAGAGACTGGTTATCTATTCACTCTGCATGGCACCCATAGGCAATTAATATGGAAGAGAAAGCCAAGTTAAAAACTTCAAACATGGTCTTGCCAGTAAATATTCCACAGGGGACAAAATTCACAATCCAGAAATGTGAAGAGTTCATTTACACACATAGGACAAATAGTGGCTTAGCAAGAATTGGTTTACAATCCTTGTAGACTCCTGTAGAGCTAGTAAGTCTAGAAATACCACTTGAATGGAATCATATGATAATCATATGATTATATTTTTGATGCATTGCATAGCACTTAAGTATAAAAATAAAAATGCATTTAGAGCTTAGGCTGTCCTTTATTGTACCAAATTAAATCGGATTTAATGCCTAGTTGTGTGTCATGCAGATCAGGTCCATTTGTACAAGACTGTACAGAGTGGAGCTGGTTCAAGTGAATGAATAGCTTTCTCATTACTTCACCCTATTCTGCTGTCTCTTTTCCTGTCCTTTGTAATGTAATGGAGGACAGCTGTGGCAGTGAAGTGAATATTAACTAACCTCAGTGCCTCAGCAGATTGTGACTTTAATCCCTGCAAATACCACTAAAATCAAAATTTAATTACACTCAGCATAGCTCTGTTAATGCCTGAAAAATATTTAACAATTAGTGGTTGGCTTAATTAAGCAAACTGTCTTTCACAAAGCAACCTGAAAAGTTTCTCCCCTTATTTTATCCCTCAAACTAATTAGTCTGATGTAAGCTTACAGCACTTCATTTAGTGTTACTGAGTCTGCTGCATTGCTGATCCACTTTCTGGGCTTTAACAGGCTTTAATGGAGAAGAAAAAAAAAAAAAAAAAAGAGCGAGAAAGAAAGAGAGAAAAGAGCAAGGGAGAGTAAGGGAGGAAGGAAGCAAGGAAGGAAGGAAGGAAGGTGGTTCACTGAGCCCTGATACACTTTAAAAATTAAAAATCCTGTCTAGTACACCAAAAAGTATGATTATCTATTGCTCATACGTGGTTATGTACTTCAGGATGACTTAGCTATGATCATATTATTTATATGGGTTCAGTATGTGTTGAACAACATGTTAATTCGTGTATAGTCATGTCTATGAGAGCACAATGGCTTACAAAACAAGAACCTAAAAAAGATGTTTACATCTAAGTGTAATGAAAAGAGTCAGCTTTGCGTGGCCTGATTCAGGTATTTTGTTCTGAAAATCTCTAATAAAGAGTGAGAAATACAAGGTAAAATGTGGCTCAGAGGTGATTTTGACAGTTGTCTTACTATTTCGATTAACATAACATTTCTTTGATCTTGTTTGTTTGTGCTGTTATGGTACAATATCAATTGCTATTGTATCTTTGGGTTTTAACAAAAGTTGCATTCCTGAATACCAACAATTGCTTTCTCTTTGCTTTCTGAAAATATAAGAGTTGCAACAAACTAATGTAAACTGTGGTTTGAATTACAACGTTTCCAGACAGTATCCTAGAAAAATAGTGTTCAACAGTTTAAAGTTCAAGATACATCATTTCAGGATTTGAAACATTAATTTGATGACACATTTACCATACTGTATTGATTAGCACAGATTCATTTAATTGTGGTGGCAGGTATTTGCCTGAGGATAGTTAATTATACATATTTTCAGCTTTTCAGGATAAAGTCTTGTTGTTCTTTATTTCTACAATTGATGTATGTAAGATTAGTTCATCCATTTATGAAGTATATAGATATATTTTGGAGGAACATGTATATCAACATAATAAGAAATAATGAATTATCTCAATAGGGACCATTGTCTATGCAGAAAGAAAATTTAAAAATATTTTTTATCTTTAGATGGTTACAGTTCATACCACACCAGTCAAGGTCTGGGAATTCATAAAGTTCAGTTTGAATCTACTGGAAAGCTGCTTGAAAAAAAAAAAAAAAATAATAATAATATATATATATATATATATATATATATATATATATATAACACATTTATATTTTATTTATTTATTTATTATATTTATATTTATATCATTTATTTTATATATATTTTACATTTATAATTATTTTTTATATACAAAAAACTTAGTCGTGTATAGAAATCTATCACACTCACATTATTTAGAAAGTTAAAGGACTTAGGTTTACTGCTGACCTAGCTACATAACAAGTAAAATGTGTTTGAGAAATGAGATTGCTTTTATCTAAATATACAAAACTGAGGTACAAAACTGAGATAATTTTTAAATCAGATTTTTTTATACTTTTAATATGTTTGACATTCACTGGGTTTTACAGGGACATGGTCTAGCTGTTTGATTTCTAAAATAATGGATATAGTTAATTTTTATTGATTTATTTCAATCTGATACCTATTTTGTCCTGTATATATAGGCTTTTCTCCGTTTTAAAACACCACTTGATTTAGTAAAAACTCTCTTTTGTGGCAAAGACAAAAGAAATAAGAATTCTTATAATGAGAAATTGAATGTCTGAAATAAAATTATACATAGTTTGGTACAATTCAACATAATTGGCAACCTTAGCTTCCAGGCTCATGGTTGATTGAAGATGGAGATTAAATTACCATTCATAATACTGGAGAGGTGGTCCATTCAAGTCTTGGCTGAATGTTCAAATACTGAATGTTGACTGAAAAAGAAAGCGAAACACCTGGCAACTGTATAAAGCTTCTGGGAGCAATTTAATTTACTATGACGGGGAGAAAAACAAATCAACAATAACAAAACAACTATATTCCAAAACTGAAGGAGGTGTAAAATTTATTTAAGCTATCCTAAAAAAAAAAATAAAATTTAAAATAATTTCTGTAACATTTATATCAACTTCACATGCTTTTGACTACATCATCAAATAAAGTAACTATTTCTCTGTGAATGTACACCTGCATTACCATTAAATTAAAATTCACCATCATATTCAGTTCTTACAGTCTGTTTGCTCACTGAAAAACACATAACTATTCTCCTTAATGATATAAAAAATCCACTTATAATGGTCTATTATACATCCTTTCACTTCTCTGAAGGATTATTATTATTATTATTGTTATTATTATTATTATTATTTTCTGTTAAATGCTGGAGTGTTTCTTATATGGTCCAAAGACCAATTAAATGGTCTTTGGATCTCACTGTATGAGAACAACATAAGAAAGAAAGAAAGAGAGAGAGAGAGAGAGAGAGAGAGAGAAGGGAGGAAGGGAGGAAGGACTTGATCAAATATGATTTACACAAGATCCATTGCTACATTTTTTCAAATGAGCTATTTTCCACTGTTTTCAGGAAAAGATCATGGTCCCTTTTACTAAGAATCCCACTTGCAAACTCCAGATTAGAGTTTTGAAGGAAGTTCATGAGTTTTTTATTTTTGTTTCCCCTGCTTTTCCTTCTTTTGAACTGTAACTATTATAAATCTGGAAATTTTGAAGCTGAAACAGCAAACAAATTTGTTTGCATCTTTACATAAATGTATATGTATGTACAAGTACACACTTAATTGCATGTTCTTCTAAGTGCTTAAAAATGTATTTCTGTCATCTGTAACACTCAATATTCTTGCTAAATTTAAAGGGGAGGGTATGTGTATGATAGACAAAAATGATCTCTTCCTTATGCTTACTGGTATATATATATATAGCATATATATATATATATATATATATATATATATGTTATGTCTAGAAGTACAGATTGTGTAAATTAGCATATCTCTATTAACTCATTATAAGAAAGAGTCAAGTAGGGAATCTCTGCTACATAAATGTGCTAGACTACTGTCATATAGATGACCACAAAGGGGTCCTTCTTAAACTTCGTAGAAAGGGAAGCATGGACCAAAATCTGGAAAAGGGAAGTCTTCATTAGGATTGTACAGAGATTTGTGTGCATGGACTTATTACATAGCTGTTACTATAATTTATCTTAACCCTTGACCCTTCTTGCAATATTATTTCCTGAATGAGGAAAAGAGAGTCATATAATTTAAGATTTTAGTTAAAAAAAAATAAATAAAAATCAATAGCCAACACTCTGCAACATCTCTCTTGGACTTCTTCCTAGCTGAAAGAATTTGCTAACATTGGTGAACTTGCAGGTTGGATTTTGATAAAACTGTGAATATGACAACAGAAGCTTTACACTTTTCAGTTAATAGCTTAAAATCCTGCGCTCCTTTTCTAAGGGATATGATAGTGTCCACAACAATACAGTAAAGAAAAAACAAAACAAAAACAAAACAAAACAAAACAAAACAAACAAACAAAAAAAAACCCTAGATCTTATAGATGTTTTATACATGAATCCTGAGATAACTCAGTTAACTCATATCTGAGTATGAGTGAATTTTGTTACAGCAAACACATATTTCACTTAATTTACTCCTCTTTTTACATATTATTCTTATTTCTCTGGCATTTGCCAGTTGGCTGAGTCTTTGGCTCATATATACATACAATAAGTGCTTTAAAAAAATCGAGAATATTTTCAAGTTGATAAATGTACCTGAATAATACTAACAAATAATCTGAAATCTTGGTGAAAACTTCTGGAAAGATAAAGGATAGATGATGTTTTTAATGCTTGCTTAACACAGAGAAAGAGACTACAGACAGCCAAAATATGATTCAAAACTAAAAAAAAAAATAAAAAAATTCAAACAAAATTTTGTCAGCCTTGAACTGTTGTAGAGAAAGGTAGGTTGAGATAAAAATTTATACTTTCACTTTGTATCTTAGAATTAAATCTGTTCAATCATGCAATCCACAGATGTATTTGGAGGTTTTGATGAGTTTTGCAGCAAAACATTAAGTATTAATTAGGAAAGTTTCCAAACCTACTCAGAAAATTAATAGATCTAGGAAACGTATTGAATTTGGTTTATATTTGCTTGCTTGATGATTTTTTTTTTCTTTTTTGGGGTTGGGAGAAGGAGAAGAGGGAGTGAAGGTTAGACTAGACCAAGCTCTCTCTAACAAATAACAGTGTTACAAATCTACAAATCAGAAGCATTAGTGTGGGTCATATTGACATATTGAAAGGTGACCAGCATCTTTTATATTTGTGAGGTGAATCAAAATTGAGTTGCTTTCTGAGTCAAGCATGTTTTTAAACAAACAACAAAAATAAACTTTGTTTTTCTTGATTCCTAGTCACCATGTTGCAAGTCAAATCTAAACTATTTGTCTTGCGTTGTATAGCTGAACCATTATGCATTATTTACAATTTTTTTTTTTCTAATATTCAGGAGAGCTGTGTATATAAACGGCTTACCAATTAAACACCTATCTAGCTGATATCATAATCCTGGTGTCTACTACAAAAATTCCATTTATCTATTATTAAGATGGTTATTAAGAAAAAATAAAGTATATTTTTTACTATACTGTGATTGTACCAACCTGTGGCATAGACTGACCTTAAAAAATATGGACCATGTATTTAGTTATAGAGCAAATAACACTAAAATCCTTGCAGATAAAAAAATAATAATAATAATAATAAAAAAAAACAACAACTGAGGTTATTTTCCATATGAAAACCCAATGAATTTGGAAGGTGGAAGTTGTGTTATTACAATGGCATTTAAAAAATATCAAGTAATGTATTATCTATGAGATGACTTGGGGATTAAAATGTGAATTTCTTAAACAACACTTTTGTCTCAGCCAAAATTAACTTGAATGTGTTTAGGAGAGTTTAACCTCCTAGTAGATGTTTTTGCAAGGAAGAAGCTAAGGAAGGGAAACCAAAGAAAGGTGTAACAGAATTAAAGCTTATTGTGGCTAATTCTGGTTCACTTATTAAATCAGAAAGGGCACAGAAACATGCATCACATAAATAATGCTATGAAAAAGGATAGAAAGAAGAGTCTTGTCTAACAAAGCCTACTTGCAAGTGGTACTTGAATAAAAAAAATGGAAATTTATTTAAAAATGATAATTCACATTGTTTCATTGGTTTCTAAGCCTTTTCATATTTTCTCCAAACACAAAAGTTACAGAAAGGTGAATAAGATTATTCCAGTAACATTTCCGGTACTGTGGAATACTTGGAATCTTACTAAGACCGTTTTTACAATCCAGAAAATCTCTCAATGCAATTTCCAATGTAATTTCCAGACGTTTATTGTATAAGTAACACTAAGTTTCTGAGCTTATAAATTTTCTGTTTTTGGTATTTTGACATTTTTGACATTATTGAAAAACAATAATCTTAAGACTCCAAAAAATAACACCCATTATCACTATACTTTTTCTTCATGCCAGTTGACCATATGTACACCCATTATCACTATACACCCATTATCACTATACTTTTTCTTCATGCCAGTTGACCATATGTAAAAAACAGCTATTGCATTTGGTAAGGCTATTTTTCACAGTTACTAATTATCCCTTGTCAGCTCGTTCAACATCAGATAGAGAGCATAAACTTTACAAGAAAACAAACAAACAAACAAACAAACAAACAAAAACTACCAGTTTTAGACCCAACTTGGAGGCAGTCGCGTTGATATATTCCGGTTTTTATGAACAAGGAAGTGAATCCAAAATACAACAAAAACACAACATGCTGGAACATAAACATAGAGCTCACATAACCTCTGTGCACTCAGGATGAAATGTGTAACTACATTAAAGATGTAGTAATTTTTAGTTTTGATTCAGAAACTGAGTTTGTATCACCTGTATGAAGCATTATATCAATGAGACATATGTCACTGTGGTTTAGACAATTTTGGACAATTTGCATTTGTGATCAGTCTGTTTCCATAACTCTTACTAAATGGACTCGTGTCATGGAACAGTTATGTGGGAAATGGTTGTGTCAAATGTGGGAGACAACCCTCTTTTATTCCCCACACATACGGACATAGCCAGGAATAGAGGGACTGGAGAGATTAAGAAACAAAACTACATCCTTTGCATTTGCACTTCACAAATTCTGGATCTGGAAAGCTAGGCATTAATAACACAAAGGAGCAGAAGCCACTTTAATAAACCAAGGTCCCAGAAGTTTCAGCCTCTGGGCAGTACAGTCCAGTATCTTTTTCCCTCCACAAATTTCCCAGGTCTAAATCTTTCTGGGCTCAGACTTTGGTTACATCACAAGAATTTCATCCTTTTTCTGAATTGTTATAACATGTTGATATCAAACAGGATCAACTGATATGAAACCCAGAGACTGATGTCAGGGGTTGTCAGACTCTACGTAACCTTAATACACAGATATTGACATCAGCCAACAAGGTAAAAGAAGAGAAATTAATGTCTTTGTGGCAATTCTGAGAGCATCATTGAGGAAAATGGACATTTGGACACCGTGAATGTCAGGTTGTACACATAATTAGGATGCATGCATGACTAGGGAGTTACTTGAATGTTAATTTTCAAAATGCTTTAGGAATACAAACAAATTCGTTGATCAAGTGGAAAATAAGTGGGAAAAGTTCCCCAGAACCATTTAGCTGCCCCCCAGTACCCTGATGGTTTGTAGCCTCTGCTTGGGAAGGGAGAGGTCCTCTTACATTGTTTATGCTAGTCTTTTGCAAGTAGAATGCCTAAAATAGTATCAGGTCTTTATTTTGAATCATCTATTTTTTTTCTGTGAATAACAGACCTGAATTTCTAACTCAAAATCACCATTATTGTGTCATAGGTTAATTTCCATTCAGCTTTCAAAGTCTGTCTTGAAACTACTAATGTTCCACTTTCCTGTGTGAAAATCATTCCAGGATTTTAGCAATCAGACAACTAGAAATGTTGTCATTTTTTTTTGTTTGTTTAAATAGACTTATGACAAGTGCATAACTGCCCACCTTTTACTCATGTTTTCTTTTTGTTTAAACAGTTGGACATCCAAAAGTATATAGAACTGAAAATGCCCCTCCTCAACTCCAGCCTCTTCTTTTGTAGGTTCACATGACAAGTTATTTTTAATCCTTCATCCTCAATAGTCTCACAGTTTTCCTAGAATTTTAGGCATTTATATTTCTGTTTTAAGTCCTTTGGAAATAAGAATTTTACTCAACAGTACGAGATTTTACTTTGCAGACTGGTACTGGTGTGTTGACAAATCTGCTCTCTTATTAAAAACAAAAACAAAACAAAACAAAACAAAAACAAAAACACAACCAAACAAAAAATCTTGCTTGCATACAATCTACATTTCATACAACTATTCTGTACCTTGGATTGAATTTGAAAGGTGGACCATTAAGTGGATAAGGAAATGGCTTCATGGCTACATTCTGAGGGTGTAGGTCGGGGTCAATACCACTATGTCCAGGTGGAGGCTGGTGATGAATGGTGTATCTCTGGGACTGTTTAACATCTTTATCAATGACATAGACAGAGGTATCAAGTACACCCTCAGCAAGTTTGCAGATGACACTAAGCTGAGTGGTGCAGTTGATACTACAGAAGGAAGGGGTGAGGTTCAAAAAGTCCAAGTGCAAGGTATTGCATCTGTGTTGGGGCAATCCCAAACATGAACACAGACTGAGAGAAGAACTCATTGAGAGCAGCTCTGCAGAGAAGGACTTGGGGTTCTGGTGGATGAGAAGCTCAATATGAGCCAGCATTTTGTGCTTGCAATCCAGAAGGCAAACTGCATCCTGGGCTACATCAATGGAGTATTGGCCAACAGGTGGAGGGAAGGGATTGTCCCCCTCCGCTCTGCTCTTGTGAGGTTCCACCTGGAGTGCTGTGTCCAGTTTGGAGCCTCCAGCACAACATAAATGTAGATCTGTTAGAGCAGGTCTAGAGGAGGGACAAAAAGTTAATCAGAGGGCTGGAGCACCTCTCCTATGAGGAAAAGCTGAGAGAGCTGACGATGACGAGAAACAAGAGAAGGCTGCAGGGAGATCCTCCACTGAGGTTTGCACACCTCGACAGAAGCTGTTAACTCTATGGCATTGATTATGCATTTATCAGATACAAAGTTTTTGTCTAGAACAACCTATTTCTGATGTCTGTAACTATCCATGATTTTGCCTGCAACTTGCTTCAATCATAAAGTGAAACCATAGGTCAGTCTTACTAAAAGGTTATCATACTCAGTGCCCAGTTGCAGCATAACATAGTTACTAGATGTTATGTGTGCCGAACTGATTCCCTGTGGTGAATCAGTGGAGAGTAAGTACTGGATATGGGAACATTGCTTATTTATACTCCTGGCCAGCACCTATGTGCCATATGTAATCAAGTTAAAAAATACTCCACTTTTAATCTAGTAGAGAGAAAAGAAAATACAGATAAAATATGATCCTATAGTTCTTTCAAACAAGAGGTCTTGTATCAATATAAACATTTTAAATGTATACTATGAGGTCTTTACTCTCTACATTATTTCTAATTTCTACCTGTAACAAGAAATTATTGCACTTGTATAATTTAAACCATAATCCATATGTAAGATTCAGGATGTCAACAGTATATGGTCTTTCCAATCAGAGTCACAAAACACATTGTTTTATAAATTTAAATATCTGGAAATCCAAACAAAACTAACTTTTAAGTAGAAATAAATAAATATATATATATATACATACTTTCAACACATGCAGCAAACTTAGACACATACCATGAAAAAACTGTTTTATTCCATCAGTGTGAAAATGAGATCATGGGAAATTAAGAGCTCTGAAAGATTCATATATATGTTGCAGGTAAATCTTAAAACCAAGAGACACATTCCCAACATTTTATTGTAACAGTGTTGTCTTTACTCACTTACAAACTACAAGAACAGAAACATTAGAGGCAAGAGTTTCTGTCTTTCTTCCTACTTTACATTAATCATTTTTGTCTGGGTGAGGAAGACCAAGGATCACACTCTTGTTACTGAACTGTACTGATGAGAGGTTACACATGTTCACTTCCCTCACAGCTGGAGGGAGAGGGCAGATTCTTAATGTGGCAAGTCTCTAACAAGTCAGAACCACTTAAATCTTGTATTTCGCAGAGTGTGCCAAAGTGAACTTGGCTGGGCTTTCTGTAGCTGTGGACCACAAATTCTTCAAAAACACCTGAAGAACTGTGCATCATATGCCCATAACTGGCTTGCTTATGTAAGAGAGGAAAAATATTACTACTCCATGTTACTATTTAAGTCAGAATTGTTGAGGACACAGAAAGAGATGTGTTAAAAAGACCAAATATCAAAGACTTTTTTTTTTTTGTTTCCCCCTCCCCTCCTCCTTGGGAGAAACATTAGAAAATCTATAAGGGAAGAAGTAGATCACATCCAGACAGCACTTGTCTGCAATTACAGACAGGGATCAGAGAAAATAATAATAAAAAAATCATGTTGAAAGATTATGAGCAGAACAGGTTAGTCACATTAAGTATCTGTCATGTAAATTTAATCCAAATAATAATAATAATAATAAAGAACAAAAAAGATTATAGAAGTGGTATACATGTGAAAAACAAACAAACAAGCAAACAAACCAGGAGCCAGAATGATATAGTATGGGGCCATTGTTACTGAATTATCCATTTAACATGCACACATCGTGACAATGACTGAGACCAGGGTAGGTGCCATGTAGGGATAAGTGGTTCCAGTCAGCCCTAGTGATACTGCCATTACCAAAGCAGGCACAAAATCATGCCTGTCCCTGCAGTCTCATTGATACTGAGCACCTGGATGTGCACATTAAGCTGTATCCCAATAAAACAGTGGGCATTTGTTAATTACATAAACAAACAAACAAAAAAAAAAATAGTTCCTGATGCCTGGAAGTCGTATTTAAAGCTGCTTGGAAGTATCAGGAATCCAAAATGTTGATAGCAGTGGTCAAAGCACAGGCAGGTTTCTAATAGTTTCTTGGAACGTTGTTTATAAGTCTCAGTTTCCAATATCCAATACTCTGGGGCAGACCTATCCATGCCAGTGTAACTAACTTTTATGTCTTTGCAAAATCCTGCACTTCAGAGGAGGAACCAGCAAGTCCTGGACTTACAGGAGCTGAGATTTCAGTTACATGACTCATGTGAGCATGAAAGGCCACAAATAACAAAGCTGCAAGACTTTCTGGCACTGCATGGTCTAATCCTGGTTACACAAGGGAGTCCAGCCGGGAGCTAGACAAGTTGGTCAACAGTTACTGGAGTCTCCTAGAGCTTTGGTCTTTTTGAACATTCACAGTGAAGTGTTTGGGAATTCATCCTCTATGTACTCACTAGCTGTTCTTTTAAGTTGTCTTGCAGAACTAAGTGAATGTTTGAAAACAGAATATCACTGAGATGTTCTAATTTAAAAGCCAAAGGGAAAAAAAGACATAAAGGGTGATCTTAGCCTGGATCAGTGGTCTGAGCAGCATAACAAGCAATGAGAAAGGGGTAAGTCAGTGCTTGGTATCAATGCAGGGTTCTGACAAGAGCATCAGGTGGCCTGCAGCCAATAAAACAGCAAACGGTTGCTACAGCCCGGAGCAGTCTTCACCTAATATTAGCTATTATTGCAGACAGATCCTCTGCCTATTACTTATCTTGTACTCCTGGGCAAAAGGTACATTCAGGTGTGGTGCTGTGGGAGTGTTGTGGTACTACTGGAGAATTTTGTGACTCGTGATGTTGTTCAGGACTTTAAGAAAGGAGAGCCATTACTCTGATTATCCACTAGCTGTTATGGGCTTGGGCTCAAGTCAATATATTGTAAGAAACATAAAACATAACTCACTATAGGACATCTGAGACTAAGAATCATTTTCTTTAGCTCATTAAAAAAAAAAACGTTGATTTATTGCATATTTCTTCATACATTTACAGAGTTGGGATATCTGTTATCATAAAGGGCTCTAATTGCAAATATACCACTTGATTATCCAAAACCATTTCAAATATCTTTCCAAGGGGATAATTATTGTATAATCTGATTAAGGTAGAATAAGAAGTCCACAAGGTCCGACTATGGAAAATCATAATAACACCTGTAAAAAGGCTGTATCATGGCTTTCCCTTCAACATTGTCACGCTTCAGAAAATAACGAAAAAAAAAAAAAACAAACCTTACAAGGGCTAAGAAATGTTAATCTCACATAGCATTAAAAGTTCCACAAACAACATGAAGCAAGCAGTGTTTGCTTAGAGCAGTTAATGAACTCAAGGCTGGTGTAATTCAGATGTACATTAGCTTGTAAAGTTTAAAGGACTAGAAATATTGGCTAGAAGTGAAGTTATAGGTCTTGTTTCTGCAGAATAAGAGGAAAAAATCTGAGAAGGCTGAGTTCTCAAAAAGTGTGGACTGATTAATTAGTTGCCAAAAGTACACAGTGTTCAGGATTCATGCCTGCTGTTTATTTAACCATCACTTCATTCATTGACTATGGAGCCTAAGGAAATACAAATGATAAATTCTCTAAATGAATCAGAAACTGTCTAATGCAGATAGTTTACCCTTTAAAGAAATACAGGATGTATGCAATATTACCCAGATGGAAAATAGAAACAATGGTTAATTATTTATTTCATCCCTTTGGTTGCTTTAATATCTTCTCCACTTTCTGTCAAACTATTTCTCTTTAACCACTCTTCCTGCATCAGTAGAGAATTTGAGCATATGCCAAGAGTGTGTTGTGGGTTTGATGATGGAAATTTTGCTCTATTCTTCAATTCAGAGCAGTCAAGCTAACATTACCTGGCAATACAATGAATTTATTTATTTAATTACTTGAGAAATGTATTCCTTGAAGAGTAGAGAGGGTTTTGCTGCTTTGGAAATTTATTTATTGAAGATTTTATGTGTAGTGGTAGTGAAAGCACCCTGAAGTTTTAAGGACGCATTGTCCATTATACAAAAATGCCATTAGTGATAGATTTAGTCACATCTGTTAACCATTAGACTATGTAAGAGGTAAAAAAAAAAAAAAAAAAAAAAAAGGTTCTGATATCAGCTGTCAAAATACTGCTAAAACAACAGAAGTTCTTTAAAAAGCTACTTTAAAGCCTAGTAACATGCAGATTATCCAGTTCTCCCAATGTGAACCCTTCTGTGATGATATTCTGAAATCAATCAATAAAGAAATAAATATAAAAAATTATATATTTTCTCTCCAGATCAGTCCCAAAGCCCTTCACAATTATGTATCATCCACCTGCTTCTGAGGTTAGAATTTAGAGTCCTCTTTCCAAGATTTCTCAAACATATTTCCCTCAGTTTTTCATTTTTGTTTTTATATATTTCCAACCAAAACTGCTCTTAACTAAGTCAAACAAGACCCAAATATGGTATACACATATATGTGTATGTATACTTATATGTATATATAAGGTGCTAACAGAAAATCTTACTATCCAAAAGTAGCTGAAGTGGGTGGGATGTGAACTAAACAAAATCATCCCATGACCTCTGCAAAGTGTGCTCATCAGTTTGTCACACTTTCTATTCCTGTCAGGGTATAAAATTTATGTTTGCCAAGATAAGCTCCTTTTTTTGTGTGTGTGTTTTTTGTTTGTGTGGTTGTTTGTTTGTTTGGTTGGTTGGTTGGTTGATTTGGTTTGTTTTTAACAGAAAAACTTGCTTTTTCTCAAGTTTCCTAAGGGGAAACAAAACTGAATGTTTTATAGAAATGTGAACTACTTTGGTCTCTTAATAGGAATATAGTGTAATATAAAAGCAAATGTCCACAGATTGTTTGAAAAGGCCTGTCAGGACAGAAGAAAATAACAGATAAACTGGACTGTTCTCAAACTTCAGTCTTTGGACTGGTTTCCTTTAACAGTTCTGTTAATAATACTGGTATGATATTCCAAATATGTTCCAAACATGCCCTAGAGAGGATCATATTAGAAAGCATATATCATTGCACAGAAGAATCATGAACAGGCTCACCCTGAAGAATGATTATCTAAAGAACAAAGACAGAAAAGTCAAGGTCACTTGGAGTGAATAACAAGATCTGCTACATGTTGTGGGCTCCTCAGTTTTGAACATTTGAAGAAAAAGAAGAGATGCACACATTTACTAAAACAAAACATATGCAAGCTCCCAATAAGACCTATCATAAATAAATAAATAAATAAAAATAAAAACTGTGGTACTTAAAAAAAATATTCCTACAAAGCTAACGTTTATATTATTACAACAAGGCATATGTCAGAGAGATTACCTGGAAAACAACTCGAAAACAATATTCCCAGAAGATAAATTTAAAGAGAATTAGTTCAACCTTCTAGGATGGCCTTAAAAATAAAGCTTTGTGTTTTTTGTTTTTTGTTTTTTTTTGGACAATATAAACAGAATGTCTGTCTAATATGAAAATGCTACAAAGTAGTTGGCTTCTTCAGCTTAAGTAATGAGGGCTGTAATCTGTAAGGGCACTAAATTCACATCAAACAATACTGAAGGGAAAGAACAGTTTAAACTGAAACAGAAATAAAGTTGAATAGACTACTAGTTATTTAGAAAATCATACGAAAATGACCCTGAAGAACTGGGGCTCCCAAGAAGCACTCCCAAACAAGTTGTTGGGAAACAAACAAACAAAATACTGACTTACACTGTATTTATGAAAGGCATTATCCAGCATGGTTTCCAGCAATATCAGAGGACAGCAGTCAAGAGCCCAGCAACTTACAGTATACCAAAATATATAAAAATATATTTTCTAAATATATTATATATTTATATATATTATAAATTTATATATATTATAAATATAAAAATATATTTTTATATTTAAAAATATAAATTCTCTAGGTTTTCTTCTTTTGCTTCTTTTGCTTTAAATATAGAATATGTGTTCAGGGCCACAGTTTTTGTTTGTTTGTTTGTTTGTTTGTTTTCTTTTCCCAATTCACCTTGCAAAGATATTTCTAAAGAAGATATTTGCAACAGAGAAATCTAATCTACACACATCTTCAAAAAGAGGAGGTGTGCAGGGGCTGCATAGTACTCCAAAATGTGAGTTACTTTTGCTCCATTTCATGAACTTAATGTTTCACTTTAAATTGCAGTGTTCATTTTCTATCAAAGTAAATATGGGTACCACAGCCTTTCAGGACTACAACAGTCTGGTCTTTCATTATTTCTAATTAGGGAGTTTTTTTACTTTCATGCCTGCCCATAACTTCTATTACTGTTAATAAGAATTCAGTTTGTGCATTGATCTGAGAACAGACCCCTCAGATATCGTGTAAATAGCTTTACAGTTGACTGGTCATTGCTGACCAACTGAGCAAACTGATATCCTCATGCACCACTACTTAGCAGAAGTTGTAGCTAGACTATAAAAAATTATGTCATGGATTCTAAGGATTAGTGTAGGGGGAAATAAATAGTTTAGTTTAGTATAAAAGCAGCATGAAGGCATTAGTTCATTTCATCCTAAGTTAATGTTCACATTTAGCCCTCCTAAAGCTGTCAGATTTGAGAGACATTTCACCACCTCAGAAAACACAGAAAGCAGGATTCACTCCCAAAGACAAGCTATCTGTCTTTGGTAGGTTAATTATCTCCATCCATAAATAAGAAGAGAAAACAGTGGGAATAAATCTTCTCTGGGAAATATCTGAGTTTTTTCCCAGTATCAGTATAGAATGTATAGAATTCAATGACTAAAATCACGAGCTGAATCACACTCAGGCTATAAGCCACTGCAGGGGAAGCCTTGAGTTAAAAACTACAACTTTCTTTTGCATAGCGTATCTAAAAATGTATCAAGAAATATTATTATCCTTTTCTTACTTAAATTATACAAAATGAATATAAAATTGCATATCTGATTAAATAGATAATTTCTGAAACAACAAATGTTGGTTAAAAGACAGGTGATTAATGGAAGAATATGGTAACTAAACTGGAAATAATCATTTTAAGAAACTGTTGCTATTTTAAAAGCAGGTGGTTTATACAATATTAGCATAATTATTTATAGCTATGGTGCCAGAAATCAGTGATTACTATGGAAAAAATCTGCATTTCCCTGCAGTAACCTTACAGGATTTCTCAATAATAAACTACTATGTTCTTTTTTCCAGGCAGTGTGGAGAAAGTCCCACAGCTGTAAATACTATTCTTTTTTATTAGCGTTATTATTTTGTTATTTCACAGATATGGCACAACAGAAAACTGAGAAGCAGTTGCATAAACGCAATTCAAAAGTAGAAACAAAACAAAACAGTACAAAACAAAAACTCTAAGCTTGTGATCTGACTGCTCTATAATCTTGCTCATTATCACAAGCCTGGATGAACATATAAAGCTTACAGTGAAATCTGAGCCTACAAAAACATGAAGAAAAACAAATTTTGCTGACCTACAATGTGGGAAATACAATCTGTCCCATGTACAGCTGTTGAGATTATAAACAAGACCAATTCTAAACCTCCACTGAGGACATGACAGCAGAGATGAAGTAGCACTTTTATCTGTATTAAAAGTAATAAATAAACAATTTAAAGAGGAAAAATAAATTATCAGAGAGGAAAAAGGCTGTGAAATAATTTGTTTTCCTTCCTGAAAAGGCTAACTACTTGTGCATATGATATACAAATAAATTCCATTTTAATTCTCATGTGATAGATAGGTCCTATTGTTTTGTAATTAATTTATTTCTCACACCTTTCTTTTTTGACTCTGAGCAAACTTCATCAAAAGAGACTGTTACAATAGAAACTCAAGCACTCTAAACCATAGTGAGAGTCTCAAAACAAACAGTGATCCCATGAAAATATCCCAGTGGGTGTTGAACTGACATTGGAGCTCTAAATAAAAAGGTGATAAAAACATACCTGTGATACAAATGTTCTTGACTTAAAAACAAACAAACAAACAAAACGCTGTGGAAATGCATTTTTCAGCACACAGTACCTAATTTTAAGTACTTTTCTTCCTCTCCTCAAGCTTTATGTTATTATGTCCTAAAGTTCATACTAAGTGGAATCTGTAATATATGTCTACATGTATATTCATACATACATGTTATTATGATTTTATCTCCTGTGTGGGATTCAAAGGAACTTCCATATGAATGCAATCCTTTTCTCCCTGTCATTCTCTTTCATTCAGTCACACAAAGAAATGAAGACCCAGTGAACTTACTCACCAGGTGGCTTTTTTCTTTACTTAGAGCAACAGCTATAGAGCTTTATTTAGTTTGGGCTTTCTCAAATACTAAACTTGTTAACACTCATCAAACACAAGAAAAATAAAATATCACATTTAATTTCTCTATCAATATGAAAGGGTTCTTCAAAGAAACAACATGTTCCTAACTAGAGAGTAACAGGTACAGTGCAAAACATATTTACTAGACTTAAAATATCTGGAAAGGGCACTCAAATTGAAGTATAATCTTTTTGTTTGTTTTTTTGGCATGTAACCGTCAACATATTCACAGGAAGAATTAGTACCCTACCCACCCTTTTACAACAAGTCTATCAAATAAAGAATGTTTACAAAAGATGTAGACCTTGTTTTGGGAGAAAAGAAACCCATTTTACTCCAACCAAAGCGGAGTGGTGTGTACAGCTGGTAAATCTTCATTGCAAAATCAGCATCAAATTGCTAAGGCCACAAGCTACGTTAACACAAGTCACTCATTAATTTGATGGGTGAAGGTAAGATTTTCAAACAGCAGGCTTCTCATTGTAGTTTTTGTTTTAATCAGCTAAATAACGAGGTGGGGGTAGTGTGGCTTAACCAGGCCAAGAGAAGAAGAAAGCAGAATCATCTTAAAACACCAATCCTGGATTTAATAGCCTACAACAAAACACTAAGCAGGTCAGCTTCATGGTTCAGCAATTCCTAAAAGCCCTGTCTACTTCTCAACAGCTTATCTGCAGCCAGTGTGTAAGATCTACCAATGAGATCTGATTTACAGCACTAAAGGGCTTTGCTGCAAAAATGAAGGGCAGGACTGATACACTAATTTCTATATATTCTGTCTGTACACACACATATTAAAAAATAAAATAAATAAAAAAATCTCAGAAACTTTTTTAGCCCTTATGATAAGGATCTCTTTCATTGACATAAGGAGGTCACAGTGCCTTGAAAAATTTACATAGAACTCTGCATCAGTCTGGTTTGTTTTTTTTCTGGGTCAAATTCAGAGTTTATCTTGTTAAGCTATCTAATTGAACACAGCCCATGTGATACAACAGAACTAAGTGCATTAAATGAGGAGGCAGTGGTGGTGGTGGAGTATGTTTATTCTTTTTGGTGCTGGGTGGGTGCAACTTCCTGGAAATTCCTAAATTGCCTTTGGGTGGCTATTTTCATGGCTGGAGAAAAACATAAAAAATAAAAAAATCCAACTTCTGTAATACATTTTCTGTGCAAACACACACACACACACACACACTTCAAAGTCAGTTTAGTCTGTTGTGATGATGAGATGGTATTATACCTCGAGCACAATGAACATGTCCTGATCCCTCTTTGCCTGGGGTAAATCTGGAATAATTTTATTGTTGTCAGATGAACAATGACAGATTTACATTGAGGTAACCAAGATCAAAATCAGACCCCAAATGTCAAGCAAGGTAAAACCACAAACAACATGATTTAAACCACAGTTGCAATAACCAGGACCCTATGCAGATCTTAGTAAAGTGAATTATATATGATAACACTTACAAGTTTCCTAGTAATATTAGATTTGCCTTTTTACATAAATGCTTAAGTTATGATAAAAAACAGAACTATGTCAGTTCTTTTCAGTCTCAGCACATTTGCTATTAGCATAAGAAATGCTGCTTATGGCAGAGGCAGCCGTGCTTGAAATTTCTGAATTAATGGATTTGATTTCCTCTTGAGACAAACCATCAGCCTTTCAGTAATGGAAATAGATATAGTTGGTAAAACAAATAAAAAGCTGGCATGCAGATAAAATGGGTTTCAGTTTAAAATAGTAATGTTGTAATTGAAGTGAACAATTACAGGGTTGCTCCTAGGCACAAAAGAAATACCATGAAAATGAAGTAATGTTTTTGTTAAGTATAGTCATTTCATGAAAATGTAGAGCTGCAGATGTCATCGTCTGGAAAAAGGAAAACTATACTTACTCTCCTTTGCTGAGATTCTTTTATAACATTTTCCTGATTTTAATAATAATTACTAATATTAAACCTGGATTTTATATGGGGAAAGGGGAAAGAGAGAGGGAGAGCAAAAGCTATTTATCTGGTGCTAAGCCAAAAGTGCTTGCTTCCTTTTCAAGGGATTTTGGTTATCAAGGGTCAGAAGCTTTTAGTAAGAATTTTAGGAGAGCAGGGGGAGGGAAACAGTTTTCTGTTGGTAGAAGAAAGCCATCTTGTTTGCATTCTTTGTCAGGGCTGTGATACTAGACAGCACACGCAGGGAGGGAGGGATACTGGCAGTGTGGAGGGGCAGCTGTGAGATGGGGGACGGGCAGGAAACAGGCTCAACATCCGATCTCTTTACTGAAGACGTTTTCTCTAAGTGGGTCGAGCATCTGGCTGGCTTTCAGCTATGTACACTGCTGGAGAGAAGCAGAGACTTTCAGTGTTTGAGAGCTTTTCATGTTAACGTGTAATGGTAAAAGTAATGAAGCACGCTGAATGCCACCAGTGTAAGTGTCACCTCAAATCTGAAAGTGCATGCATTAACGCCATGCCAACAAAATATTCTGTCCTGTCCTGTGCTTCTTCTTGTTTCATTTTCATGACTGAGAATGTTCTCAACACAGTTCATTTTAGAGATTTATTAATTAACAGGTCATAATTAGTGACTTGACAAAGTGCACACGGCATGCCCATCTCCTTGAGATGGGCAAGCCATGCCTGGTACAAACAGTGCTGTCCACTGACAGTATCTATCCATACATTTGCATTTACAACACCATGTTGCCCAACACAAGACACCACTGGTGGCTCTGGAATGAACATGTTCTATGGCTGTGCAATTCCATTGTTCCAGGAGCAAGTTTTCTTGCATTTTTGGTCTGCTGGTGTATTGGCAGGGTTAACTGTGGTGAGGTGTAGGGCAGCCTGGAGTCCCACAGTCACCTCTGTGCAGGGCTGGGTCTCTCCTTGAAGGCTGCAGCTGCCTCTTCCCCAGGAGCCTTTCGTGAGAAGATTCTAAATGCAATGTTTTGTTATCTTTCATTATTTAATTATATTAGCCTCCAGTGGCCTGTGTGGTATTTCATGCATCTAGGCAGAGCTCTGACACATAAATGAATTTTCTACAACTACTGTGTCAGGCATGTCTGTTCTGCAAGATATAATAGCAGCCTATTTACATATGTCACTCTAAAGTGCTCACGAGGAGATTTTACTGCTTTCTTCACACTCTTGCACTTATGTAAATACACCCACACAGTACAGGTGGATTTCTGAATCGTCAAGTGTTTCTCTTCCATTAGGAGACAATTTTTGAAACAAATTAATACAAAGTGCATCATGGTTTAAATGTGTTTATTACTTTATTTGGTGTTTTAAAAGCTCTTCTGAAATGTTTTAAACAAGATGATGTTCATCCATAGAATTAAATACACACTTAATCTGTGGAGGAAATAAATGTCTGACATAAAGATTTAAATCTTTATTTTCCTCTCTTGACATAGTGGCTGGTGACACATAAATGTACTTTTTTTTTTTTTTTTTTTTGACAGAGTAATAAAAATCTCATTATCTCTGAATAGGCAGCAATTTCGTTATCTAATCTTTTTACCAAAAGGTTAGTTAATTAATCAGAAACAAATCCTGATTATTATTTCAATAAAATTAGAAAGACAAATCACCAGAGTACGGCTAAATAGGGCAGGCCTGTGGTTTAACCTGCCTCATTTACATCCAAGTACAATGATTGTCAGGAGCTCGCACTGAGCAAACAGCCCCGAGAACATAAGCCAGCAGATGGTTTTCTCTCGTCGCTAGCCTTTCCTCTCCTCTAATGCCTCTGATCCCATTACCTCACTGAATCCGTTGCCAGGGTAACTGTTAAATTGCTGTGAAAGGCATGGTAATAAAGTAACCTGTCACACTGGCAATAAAAGCAGCAGAATTTTCCTGTTCACTGAACTTTTCAGCTCATCAATACTCACTTTATGGAGAAATTCAGCACTACACACAGGTCAGCTGCAGGAATTGTTCCATGAGGCTTTTGAAAAGCAAACCAAAGTTCATGTAAACATAGGAAAGGTATAATTAAAGACAGGACTTGGAGATGCACAGAGAGCTAATACTTTGCTATTTACTGTAGGTTAGGAGGAGATTAGAGATATTCAGGCTTCTCCCTTTTCTAAGCATGGTACACAAATAAACTTTACTGCAGGCACGAAAGTGATTAATCCAAAATCATTTTGATAGTGTTTCAGACAATGACCTCCTTGCTTTTAGCAGCTCTATTTTGACCTATTTGCTAAAGGGGATTTTGGTATCACCATAATTTAACACCAGAAGGATTCACTTAAAAGTATTTTCCACCATTTGTCTACATTCCATTGTTTTACAGATTTTTGAAGCAAGCTTTATGTCTTTAACAGGTTTTTGCAATATGTGGCTGATTCCATTAATAAAACCTTAGTGAATGCAATCTCAGGAAGGAGGGGAAAATAATAATAATAAAAAAAAGACAGTCATTTACCACATCTGAAAACACTTTTTCCAGTTTTCTAATGTAATGTATCTTACTACATTTTAGACCCAAAAGAAGAAGAGGAGTTTCAAAAAGAAGAGGGGTTTCAGGGAGGGCTTTTGTTTGTGTGTTTTGTTTTTCTGTTTTGTTTTGTTTTTCCTAGAAATACATGATTAGAGTTTTTTCCATAGGGTACAAGAACTGTTTGCCACTGATCAGAGTAGCAAAAACATGCCATGTGGAAAGACCCTTCAGACTTCAATTAGGCTCACAAGAAACTGGAAGAACATGCATGAAAAACAGAGTGCATACCTAATCCTTGTTATTAGCCGTTTGCAAACTCTATACTTTCAGCCCCATTTGGTAATGCCATTAATTATACAACAGTAACCTTGGAATATATAGGAGTTTGCTTGTTGAGATAACTTCTTTCTCTCAATCTCCTTTAAAATTTGCAGACACTTACAGCTTGTTATGAAAAATCAAAAACATTTATTTGACTGACAGCAAACATGAACTACAGAGCCAATTCCAGTTACAGGCCATAGAAAAGATATGTCTTAAAATAGGAATCACAGTCTATAGTCCTGAGAGTAAGGATTTAAAGTAAGGTCAAGCAGCTGTGGTAAGGCCAGATTATATCATTTTGAATGAGGCCACATTTGCTGCATTCCTAAAACTTCTCAGAACTCCAAGAGCTGTTTGAGGCAGAAAGGACAGGAAGATAGTCTTAGATATTTTAGTGACTGTTTCTATAATGTCAGATTTCAGTTTCTTGTGTAGACCAGCCTTTCTCATAGTGCTGGAAATCTTCAGTAGAAGTTTCTATGAGGAACAAGCCAACAGCACTGTAAATTCACACCCTTTATCAGAGATATGTTTATTAAATATAATATGGTCACATAATATAATACGTATGGTGACATAAGATAAAAGAATTTATGCTGATCTCTAATCTAGAATTAAGCTGGATCATTTCTGAGTTTCAGAAAACTCTACATTTCTCTGATATCTGGCAGGTATAGCACCTCCAGTTATAGCTAAAATTGGAAATATGTCTTCAAACAAGCTTGCTCTTTCAAAAATTCTTGCTCTTTCCAGGTGATTAGTAGAGTTAGCAACATTCATATGAGATCTTCAGACCATTTGGCAAGTGTAGAAAGCCCAGCTAAGATACCCTGGGCAGAGTCTTTGCTTCTTAGTTTTTTGTCTTTTAAACCAGAAAATGTCAGGAAAGGAGATGTGTTGATTTCTGTTTTTAATATCTGCCATTGTTCTAATTTAAAATTTACTGTAAAATGTGTGCATATGGTATTGTTTGTGATTACACTTTCGCAGCATGCAGACATAAATGAGATGTTGACATAGATAAACTCCTTCCTTTTAAAAAGTGTGTGAATAGTCATGAGCAACATTTGCTAGCTCATTTTCCCGGCTCTGGTCTGAATGAGCAGTGCAGGGTGTCTGTGCTTGGTGTGAGCTTGCTCTGCCACTCTGTAAAAGCTCCAGGGTGAAGCAGCACAGTCTTCCAGTGGCAGCTCCTCACTCCAGCTTGCTTCTACCATCCCCTCAGATGCAAGTACCTGTGCAAAAAACATTAGAGTTCATGTTAGGCTTAATAATAAATGGCTAAATTCTTGGTTGACCATAGGGATATATCGACACACTGTGGATTTCCCTCACTGAAGCATGCAAAGTTACGGTGCCAGAAAGAAAAAATGTTGTCAGAAGAACATTAGACCTGTGGTCTTTGGGAGAGAAAGAAAGAGAAGTAACTGTGTCCCTTCTTCCATCAGGTGCTGTGTCCTTGCCATTTTCCTCCACACACTCTGGCTGGGCTAGTTATACAACATGTGGTTCCTTTCTCCTCCGATTAAACTCATCACCAAGTGTTGGAGCGCCCCCAGCATCAGCAGCACTGCAACCCCCATGCAGCTCTATTTGTCACTTATTAAGGATTGCAGGGGCCTCACGCTGGCTTTTTGCAGGTGTGGATCATGGCCTTTCAGTTTAATTAAAATAGACAAATGAAGGTGGAAATGGTACAGGCCTAGGTCCACCTGTGGATTTTCTAACTTCACTGACCAGAGTAAGTATCTGGCTGCCCTCAGTAGCCATCACACCAAAGCAGCTTGCTTTTTAAAAATAGCTGCACATTTAGTGATTCTGGTGAAGTCAGGACACACTTGCTTGGAAATTTTTGTCCCATCTCTAGCTTGGTTACAAATTAAAACCACAGCTCTATCAGAAGCAAAAATCCACCTCCCCACTCTCCCATATGTAGTGTTTATTTATTTCACCTCTTTTATCAGCTTGAAATAGGATTATTTTCCTTATTCCATTTCTTTCTCTGAACATTTTTCACTGTCTGTCATAGTTGTTGGTAATGAAGTTCAAAGAAAAAAAAAAAAGGCATAGAAACAATTTTAAAACATATTGAACTTCTCTTTCACAGCACACTTTGTAGTGGGCCAAACTCAAGTGAGAACCACAAACAGGGAGTAAAATAACACACTGTAGCAGATTTCAATGGAGTCATATTGATTTGTATCAGTCAACTAACCAAAATGCACCTATTAATCTTTGTGGAGTGAAAGAATTGGAAAGAGTGAAAGATCTGTCTCTCAGGATTACTATATGGTTTATTTGATCTTACCTATGCTCTTGATTGATCCTGCTAGCTTATATTGTATCCATATCTTATTCTAGGACAGTGGAAAAATGCAAAAGTACATCTTTCTGTTTTCTTTTGTAATGTCTTACATCATGCTCTCTGTATTGTCCCTTTGTTCATTTACAAATTAAAAATTTACAGCTCTCATATCCAGCATGGGCAATTATGTATGAACATCAATCCAATCACTTACTCTGAAATAAAGGTTTATGATGCAAAGCAGTTTTTGTAGATCTTTATATTGCTAGAGACCAGAGTAGCGATGGGAGAGGGAACAACAAAACCCTACATCAACCCTGCATTCTTGATTTTGCTGCTGTTTTGAGCTGTGACTTCCTGCTCCCTAAAGACAAAAGATGCATCAAGCAGTGCCTAAACCGTATCCTCTTCAAACACTGGGAATGAGTATTTCAGCAAGTTTTAGCTTTCAGCAGCAACATATGTGGCAGCAGCTGTGCAGTCGTACTTCGAGACCATGGGTACTTTGGAATCCAGTAAGAAAACTGTGACTAGCATATAAAGAGCAGGAAGAGGGAAATTTTCTTCATTGAAAATTATGCTGAGACTTGAGAAGCTTAAAGGACTAACAAAACAGATGGCTTGATTCACGTGCATCTGATATTCTACTCTCCAAAATTTGAATTGATTTTTTAATATATGTGAAATAAAATATATATATATATATATATATTTCTAAATATATATGAAAGATATTCTTATTAAAAATCATCCACAATTTTAGCTGAGTGGTGTGCATCAAAGTTTTGCACCAAAAGAACATGTCTTTGATCCCTGACTAGCTTCTTTTCGTCTCCCTCTACTCAAAATATTCTGTGTAATTTTGGTTTCTATATGTTATCAACAGAAAATTCATGGTCACAGATTGAAGATCAAAGATGAAATTTAATCTTCAGATTCGGCTGCTCACGCTTATAAACCACTCAAGCGCCACTCCTGCTCTCTGCGACAGCAGTAGAATCCTTGATTCAATTATAGGTTACAGTCAATGGGGATCATGCTTTAATCTGTGTACAAACAAAAGGATGAAACAGAAACATGTATCCATTCTAAGGATGATACTTTATTATAGTGCAATGTCAGGCAGCATTGCAATAATACAGTCTGGTTTCAGAAAATAGATGAGATTAAATTGTCTGCTAGGTTATGCCTGCCTGTTATGTACAGACTGGCACACATACTGCTCTGTTTCTCTGTCATTTATCTGGCTCTCACAAAGACTCTGATCCACTATATACCGTGTGATCACACAAATTGCAGTGAGTCTGAAGGATTCCCAGCATTATGCAGGATTAGACCATTATTCTAAACATGATAGGATTTTTCAAATACCATTGAGTTACTAGATGTTATTCAGGGGAGTAATTCCATTGAAATAAATGATATTTTTGCTCAAGTGTTAGCATGTTCACATATCAGGATGTCTGGAATCAGTTTCCACATTTGCCAGCATCTTTTTAACACTCAGTGTTAAGTGTTTTTTCCATGGTCAATTTAAAAGGAGAAGTAACTTTGAAGACAGCAGAGCAGTCCATGGTGATGACAGCCTGCCACCGTGTTGCAGTAAGACACTTTTATAAATCACACTGGCATTCCCTGAGCTCCATTATTATTATTCCAGTTTGGGAAAGACCTTAAACACAAGCTTAATTTGCAGACACGTTTCAAATAACATGGGATTTTGGCATGTGCTTAAGTGCTTCCACAAATTGATTAACTGAACAGTGATGGGAGGCAACAGCAGAGCAAAAGTCTGTTTCTGGGAGTAATGACTCTTCTCTGGGTAAATTCAGCACTTCTGGTGCTGCTGCATTGCTCCCACCTCCCTACAGATTTCCACCCCTTGGAGTCCAGTGGCCTGAATGCTGTGACAAGGGGCAGAAGGAGAAGCCAGGGATGTCTCCCTGCATCCTTCTTCCCCATCTTGCTCTCTTTGGCCACCTTATGCACCTGCCCCTCAGTTACGGAGGGAAGCCTGTCAACCTGCAACAGAGTTTTTCCTGTCAAAAGAACTAGGCTTATTTTAGTGATCCAGAGAAAAGTTGTGTTGTTGATGAATTGTTGAACATTTTTCTCTCTCCCTCTCATATGCCGGTTCATTATGTCAAGTGAGGCAAAACGACTTGGCAGAACTGTGCAGCAAGATGAGAATTAGAGAAACATCTTTTGGGAAGGAGAGCAAATTATCTTGGCACCATGTGAGAGTACCTAACTGTTCACTAAATTCTCATATCATCTATAAACCACCAGTAACCCACTTGTCAACTACTGGAATAATTTTAACATACTTCATTAAAAAAAAAAAAAAAAAAAGTATTACTTTGATATCTAATGTGATTAAGGTTCTAAGCTTGCACTTTGTGAAATTTCTGTGGTTCCTTTTTTTTCATTTCCTTTGAACAGCAGTTGTTAAAAAATATAAATTTAATCAGATTAATTCAAAATATACTGGAATGAGTTATAGGAGAAAAAAATAGGAAATATCCTCTGCATAATGATGTTTCACTTAGGAAAAAGAACCTTTCACAAGTTGCCCTGCAGAAGAAGCTCCTACGGGTCTCTCAAGTTACACACATCTTTCATGCCTAGAGACGACTGAATGGAAAGGTATGTGAAAAAACAAATGGCTTGCTTCCCACTGGTATGTTTAGAGCAGGTTTTCAAGTCTTGCTTACAGTGGGTGCCATTTAAAAACCAGCATTTTTCAACAGGTACCACACAGTTACCTCAGTTGTTTCCTGCAAGGCTATGGTACTTCAGACACAGCTCAATGACAGCACTTGGCAAACACTGGCTTTTAAGTGGCAACCAGCATAATTACAATATTCATGAACGACAGGCGAGCAGTGCTGACTGAAAACGACCCAGGTATCACATCTCATAGGCTGGTGCCATGCCTGCTTTCTCACACCACACTGCCAATGCCGCTTGGTCCCAAGCAGCAGGACGCCCTCTCCCCAGCCTTGCAGCAGAAGCTGTCACAGTTCTCAAACTTTGCAGTGGGTTTTATAATGACATGGTTTTGAAAGGACAACCATGAGAGGTCAGCAAGTATGTTTTCATGCTTAACATAAAGGTGCGACTCATCTAATCTGCTCTAATTCTGTGCATGGTTTTCCCTGGTGTGATGGAGATCAAGAAATTAGTAGGTTCTCAAATAAGGCATGAATTTGGGTGGATGTAGGTCAGGCTATGAATGTCATAAAGCAACTAACTTTATAACAACACACATTCATATTCTTTCTTTAAGAGAAGGAATTAATTCACTTTAAGAGGTACAATTCACATTTGAGCTAAAATTCATATATCGGAGTGATTTTGTCATACAAGCTAAAATTTTACACTGACATTCATAAAAAATAATTGTATTGAAAATAACTTTATACAATTTTTCAATTTGCAAAGACAAATTCTGGATGCCAGATTTAATGTTATCTGTGCATAAATGTTATCATATTTTCATCATCTGTCATGAACATTTCTATGCTCCAAGGGAGGGGGGGGGAACAAAATAAAACAAAACAAACAAACAAACAAAAGAGATGCCAGTTCTAGTTTGTTAATGAAGAGTTTTCTTTTTGTTAAAGGTCTTAATTACAACTACATAGACCAGCTGGACCAGCTGAAATTCAGCTCTCATTCTTTGGCGATGCAGTGAATATAGCAGTGTGTTATATTAATGTTCAGTGTGTAAGTAGTGGTTCATCCGAATAGTTTCATTGAAAGCAATGCACCTAACTTACATGAGTAAGGTCTTACTAGACTGTAATATATTTATATTCATGCTGAAACCATGACTTCTTGTTCACTGCTACTTAGTTTATCTGCTACTTATTAATCACTGGCATCATCCCTCAGTTTCACTGAGGCATATCCAAAACAGGGAAATGAAGCACTCTCTGTGATATGGAGGACTCTAAATAGTCACTTAAATGCAAATAGTGGAAGTCTGCTGAACCAAAGACAATTAACTGAGAAGTAAACTCATTGTTCCATCTCTAAGTCATTATTTCTGTGGTAGTAGAGAAAATGAAAACTCAAATATTTATGTGTCCTAATACCATACACTCCAGTGTATTCCTTCTTGCTCCTCCTGACATTTAGCAAGGCAAACTGGTGTAAGAAAAGTAGTGTTTCTTCAAGGTTGTTGATGTATTAGTTTAAGGATAACTAGCAGAAGTTCCCTTTCTGCAAAGATTGTATTGCTCATCTACATTTGGCCATGTTTGTCAGGTGTTCCTCATAAAGAAGGGGCAGGAATGTTTTTTAAATGCTTACTTTCTCCTCTGATTTACCCAAGTTGCTGCCTGAAGTAAAATTCTGCCCTGTTGATACATATTTGGTGGTCCCAAATACATGTTAACCAGTTTTGTTAGTGCCCAGTATGTCCTGACTGTGCATGAGGGCAAAAACTATCATTAAACCTGAAGTCATAGTCCTCAGATGTGTGCTGTCATCATAACCATTTGTTTACTTATATATATATATGTTTATATATATATATATATATATATAAATATATGTCCAAGAACAGCCACAGGGAATTCCTCTAGCATATGGCCAGCCCCTTCAATGGCAGCTAGTGTGCCACCACCTTTGACATCATTAACAGTAAAGGAAAATATGACCACCAAACAACACAATTAACCTTAAGGTTTTTAAAAAATATTTTGGCTGTAGTACACTTGTTTCCCTCAGAGAAAAGCATAAAATTATCAGAATAAGCTTTTTCTCTACTATTCCAATACAGAAGACCACTGTGAGAGTCCTGAACAGCGTAACAGCAAAATGGTGGAACCTAATTTTGTCTTAGATTTTTGTGGTCCACTTGTCTCCGTTAACTATATCTTTGTCTACTTCTGTTCATTAAAACAAAAAATAATAATAAAAAAAAAAAAAAAAGAGGAAAGGAGAAGCAAAAAGAGACAAGTGTACAGAAACAGTTGACAAATGCTAATTAAGGCAATAGAAACCTAACTACTGGTATTCAGTTTCCTTTTCAGAACAGGTCATGAAAAACTGGACTGATTGGGGAAACATACATATACAGTTACTTTGTTGTTACATTTTACTTTCTGTGTTATCATAACATTTTAACTTTATGCTTATTAGACATATCATATTTAATTACATTATTATGTCATGTTAATTAAATAAATAAATAGATCTCCCAACAGCCACCAACCAAAAACAAAGTAGCTGTTCTAGCAATGCCTGCAACCAACTAATTACATCAATTTACCAGGATGCAAGACTAAAATTAGACAAAATAGGAGAATTGATTAAAAATAATCGGTATAAAATCACCTAAAACAAAAGAAAAAATAAAGTACAGACAGGCAATATATACAAATAGGAGAGGAAATTTGGGACTTAGCAATTTAATAAACGTTTTTAAGCTTTGCTGCTAATTCCAATGGTTACTCTGACAGTATATCTGAAATAATTAAATACTGTTTCTGCTGTTCTGTTGACAAAGAACTGGAAGTTATTCCTATAGTACCTGAATTTGATCTCTGTAGGAAGTTCCAAAAAATAAAGCTTATTTACAGCAGGCAAATGTCTCCCCCCACATTTTGCAGCCTTGAGAAAATAATAATAATAATAATAATAATAATAATAATAATAATAATAATAATAATAATAATAATAATAATAATAATAATAATAATAATAATAATAATAATAATAATAATAATAATAATAATAATAATAAAGGCTCCTTATAGGAGCAATGCTGCTATCATGCTGGGTCATGAAACTAATTATGTTTTGTGATGCTGGAAATTCTCCATTTCTGTGTGAAGAGTCACTGCTGCATGATAGATGAATGTTGGAAAGGCAGTACATTGTGCTCTTTCATCTCTGTCACTGCATATTTATTCTGACTCTGCTTCTAAATTATTCATTTTCTTTAAGCAATCAATATTAATAATCTGATTTGCTCCTTGGCATTTTTAGTCACACTTCTGTTTAACTGAGTGTAAATAAAGGTCACTTGGAGGCTTCCTGCTGCTGTTCTGAAGGTCTTTGCCTAATTAATTCCCAACACTTTTTTTTTCCTGTGACTCTGATTAGCAGTTGCAATCAAGTTCAGCAATTAGCTGCCTCCTTGCACAGTGATTTGCTCGCTCCGCCTACACGTATAAAGCTACATTTAGTCGCTACTCAACAAAGGCATAAGGAGGAATTTAAATTCATTTGTTTTGTGTTCCCTGACCATGCAGAACAGATCAGATTTGTCACTGCTTGCACATAACCTTTGCTCATCTATATCATACCTACTAATCATCCCTGATCCCCCCAACAGACTTCATAAACATAATGAATGGCCTCTCCAACAACCTGCTTGTGATATGTCTAATCTCAGCCTCTTGTATATAGTGTTCAACAAGGAGCTACAGCTCATCAAATCAAATTCTTAGTTATTTAAATGTTTCTGTGGTTTAGCTCACATCAAATTACTTTTAAAAAGGAGCCTACTTCACATTTAATTGATTTATCTTTGTCTGCAAGGGGCTGAGAGACAAGTCTTGTGTGTAAACACTTCTAGAAATCTGATTTGAATTCAAAAGACTGACAACATATACATGCTAGAGCTTGAGCTTGTGTGTTCCTAGCACACAAAATTGGAAATTTCAGTACTACATTTATTATTAAGGAGGAGGGATTAAATTAGGAGGGATGTCAAATTTGTGTTTGAGACTGTTAATGGGTGTCAATCTACTCTAGGTACTCTTCAGAACTCTGTATTCAAAGAACAAGGAACAAAAAATGAAGGATTGCACTAAACACTACAGAAATATCATGAGAATTTCTATATGCATCCCTAATTAGTCTGAGAGTTCCCCATTGTTATTATTGTACACTGGGTACCAATTTCCAGGCAAAAATGTTTTATGAAATATTTCCAAAAACAAACTAACAAAAAAAAAAAAAAAAAACAAACAAAAAACAACTCAGTAACAGGCAAATAAACAACAAACCAACAACCAAAAAACAAACAAACAACAAAACAAAAACAAAAACACATTCCAAAACCACCACTACCACCACCACCACCACCAAAACATTTTTATTTTCAGGGATGTTTATAAATTGGTTGATTCCAGTTCTTCTAACTCAAACAGAGATTCGATGTGGATAGTTGCATCACTTCTGACAGAGCTGTTTCCATTATCTGAACAGAAAATTAACAAGTGCACACAGGAGAAATTCCCCTTTAGTTAATGTCTATCTCAATGTATTTACCATTTTTGAATGATCTACTTGCTGGTATTAAAAAAAGTTTCAGAACTGTATCTGTAAGAAAGATTACCATGATAAAACTTGCGTCCACAATATTTTTCATTTATTTATTTGTGTGTGTGTGTGTGTGTGTGTGTACTGCAGTTCTGGATAAATAAGTAAACATTAGGATTGACAAACACCATCAGAATAGAATGGATATTTCTGCATATTTCTCTTTAGGACATAGGCAGACTTCAGAAGAAGAAAACAGTAGGTCTAAACTACCACATACTTGGGATTGCGTAAGAACTATCACCTACCTTTCACAACTGACTGCAAAAATTTAAATTTTTCCATTTCAATTTGACCTGAGCTTGGGTGGTAGGAGTGGTGTGTCCATATGTGGATATAAGTGCCCTGAAAAAGGTATCAAAATTTAACCTGGTTACACTGCAATTACAATTTGCTAAACATATAAAGATAGTTCCTTGAACCTGAACACATTTCTCCTGCTAGCACCTATAGAACCGCTCTTCTGACAGAAGCAAGCCAGAGCATGCATGCCCTGAACAAGCAAATTTTCTTTTTCCTTTCTGTTCTGGCAAGTGTGTTCATTTAATCTCACAGGGGATCTGACAGCTTTCCCTAGCTCCTAAAGCAATACTTTAGCACTCATTGAAAATTGCTGTAAGCGAAAAGCAGCAAAGCTGACTGGCGTTTGCATGCAGAGACGGGCAACCAGGACACTAAGTGCAGGCAGTCTACTTCCACAAAGTGCAGGGCACAAAATCAAGGAAGGCTAGAAGCAACTGTTCAATCTTGGACTGACTACTTAATGAACATAAGCACACAATATAGACCATTTGTTGTCTAGATGATATCATTTTGAATTATTATATAAGCCATCCAGTGCTTTGAAATGTAAGCATGTACACATACCAAAGTACTTTTAGCTGCAGTGGCTTTGGGTTGTAAAAATCACACAGTCCAAACAGATCACTCATTCCTAGCATGGCAACTTTCCAGGTTTGTTTTCATCCCAAAAGTGAGCATCTTGGAACATCACAAAAATAACAAGAACAATAATAAGAAGAAAAAATAAAATAAAATAAAATAAAATAAAATAAAATAAAATAAAATAAAATAAAATAAAATAAAATAAAATAAAATAAAATAAAATAAAATAAAATAAAATAAAATAAAATTAAATTAAAATATTGAGCTATTTGAGATTTGGGTCGATGAAATATCTTTTTCTCACTGTAAAAATATAATATTTTAAAAATAAGAAAAAAGAAAAAAGCTTTTCTTGGGGAGATAAATGAAGAAATCTATGAATGAAGAGTATGTGCTTAAAGAAGTATGAAAGAAATCCAAATCTATAGTTACAGAGCTACAAATGTATGAAGATCTTCTGTGGTGAATTCCTCTGTTGTCAAAAAGGTACATGAAGTACACAGCTTTTCTTTATCAGTTCTTTCCTGTAAAAATAGTGAAGTAACGTGTGTAGAGACCATGGTAACTAGTTTTTTTGTTTGTTTGTTTGTTTGTTTGTTTGTTTTTTGCTTGTTAACTGACTGTTGCATGAGATCACATATCACTAGTGTTTTCTCAATAGCATATAAAACATCCAGAGGTTTGGAGCAAGGCACTCATGCTAGAGAAACATGCTGTCTATGTAACCTTGGAAAAAAGATTTAGCTCCTCACGTTTGTGTAATTGCATTTATAACTACTCTTTGGGGAGGTATTATTTATAAAAGCCTTCCTGAAAGTAATGCCTTGCAAGCATGTAAAGGATTAAGTAGATATCTGTTACCTTGTGCTTGAGGGAACAAAGAAAGCTGCAAGAAGGAGAACTTTTTTTCCCTTCTGGCCTGTGTTTTGCTTCATTCCACAGAGCACAGCGTGTGCAGCAGTGGCTGAGGCTGAGGAAGCAAAAGAAAAGCAGAAGTCTTGGGTGGGCTGGAAGACACTGCCTGCAGCACACCTTCTCTTTACACATATAGCAGTTATTTAAGAGGATGGCTCAGTGGAACGACACTTTAAATCTTTATACTAGGAGCTCATATCCCACTGAGAGGTGAATCAACCCTTATTTTCATTCTTCATGTGCTTTGAGGACAGTTTTACACAGTTTTATTGTGATATTTTCCACAACTTAATCCACAACAGAACCATAAACCTATCCTCTGATACTGTATCCAAAGCTTGTAGAATAGGCAGTGCAAGAGTAGTAATTTACCTGCATTTGCTAAGCATTTGCTCTTCCTTTAGATCCTTAAGTCAATTGACTGTCCTCTACATAAGCAATGTCAGTACTGTGATACTTTGTATATTAGTCATGTTGGGAACAAAGGGCCTTAAATACTGCACTTTCAACATGGTATATGGGAGAGGCTGTCTCCTAGGATACTAATTTAGTCTAATGACATTGAATAGTAATGTCCATGGCTTAACTGCCACAGCATTAGCATGAATTCTTCTAGTAACAAGTAGATTAATGGTGATTAGGCAGGGACTTTTAATATGGACAATCTTTTAATAAGTCACAAAGTGAAGATGAAAGAGATTTTTGTTGTTGTTCAAAAGGTCCTACATTGCTTTACTCTGGCAGTGTTGGTCAAGGGCAACTGAGTTCATGGACTTCCCTGATACCTACCTTAATAATGCATTTAAGATACTGTAATTACATTATTTGATTTAATTAAGCTGTGAAGCTTCAAAGTCTGTATAATTTGTATATTATTATGATTTTTTCCTTTCTCACACCCAAATTTTTCCTGTAAAAACAAACAAAAAGAAAAAGAAAAAAACAACAACAACAATAAATTAAATGCATACGGAAGCTGCATTCATGGAACATTAAGTTTACATGGTGATCTACTTAAATGTAAAAAAATGTCAAAGTTAAGGATGAATGCACAACTGTAACGATATCCTCCTGTGTGTGTGGGTTATAACAGTCTTCGGTTACAGTCACACAAAACAATGCAAGTCAAATTCCAGGCAAATAGACTATGGAAGTCATCTGAATGAGTGTTTCTCCTAACCAAGACAAAGAGACAAAGAAAATAAGACTACTTGGCCCCCTAAAAAAAAAAAAAAAAAAAAAAAAAAAAAAAAAAAAAAAAAAAAAAGAGAGAGAGAGAGAAAACTTGACTGTTCAGAGAATTCCACTGGGAGAATACAAATGATTGTGGCCTCATATCTTTGCTTCTATCTGTTGCTACTGATGAAGTAATGATATTTATGAGAAAAGTAGAGTTCATATTTTTTTACATCCTTATGTTTTTTATATAATGAATTATTATGGTATGTAGTAGTTGTTCATTATCTATGGCTTCTCCCCCTTTGTTCTGTACTGGAGAAGTAGTCTGAACAGAACAAGAAATCTGATTAGTTGTCAATTTGAGGATGACAAAGAAATGTCCCTTTCTAAAGGGGTCTAGCAAGTGTATCTAATAGCTTCTTTTCCCTTTGTATAAAACCCTGCAAGCTCTGTTATATCTTAGTAAGGAACAACAGCGGATCCTTTTATTATTATTATTAATTTAATTTAATTTAATTTAATTTAATTTAATTTAATTTAATTTAATTTAATTTTATTTTATTTTATTTTATTTTATTTTATTTTATTTTAATTATATATATTTTTTATTTATCTCATTTTATTTTACTTATTTTTTTTTATTTTGCAGATATTATTGCAATTTATAGTCACCGTACTGTGTGGATGAAAAGTTCAAAGGACCCAGCTCTTAACAGTGGATAACTTGGATGACTCAGGAGATCTTTCTTTGAATCTATTAAATGTCAAGAAAAAGACATCTTAAGTCTGCACAGTATGAAATATTTGAAGGGTACCCCACATGAAATCTCACTGTTTCCCAACCCTTTTGACATTTGGATCAGGATGCAGCAATGTCATGTCTTCAGATGATACTGCATACCAACACCAACTCAAAATATTGTCAGTATGAAAACCAACACTACTCTACAGTCCTGTTACCTTAGAAAAAGCATAAATATATCTAACCTTCTGTTTCTACATTATTTGAAAGGAAACAAAATGAAGTGTTTGGGAATGGCAAGAATATTGGCTCTTCAGTAAAATTAACAGGGATTCAAACCTTTCACCAAAAATCAATTCCTTTATTATTCTTGTGTATACACGGATCGAGAAAACTAAATTATAATATTATTCTGTGGAAGAATCTCATGGAGCTGGCAAAATCTAAGAGTGATCAAATAAGTGGTTCTGAATATAGTTAAAAGTTAAGGTGGTCTTGCAGCACCAGGCACTCTAGCAAATTGTGTGAAAGTATGCCAAAGTTACAGGAACATATTTTCTCCTGGAGAATGGAGGTAGTTAATTCTGGTCATAGCAGTTTTGATGACTATAATAAGATCTTTCTGATTTATTGATTTTAGAAAAAATGCAAATCAGGAAATAAATGTGCATTTTTATTGTCCTTGAGTTGGAAAATGTTTGTCTCTAGGTCTAACTTTCAAATACAGTGTAACAGAATTTTTTTGTATCAGCTCTCCAAAGGGGGTGCAGCACTGAAGGCACAGAGGCATCTGTTGCTAGAAACCCATCATTTCCTCAGTCTCAGAGAGAATGTACATGGCCTTCTTTGAACCAAACCTTACAAAACTTCAGGTAGCATTAAGTTCTAAAGCACTTTACTGACTCAGAATTTAAGCACAGTTCTCAGAGGAGCTAAAATAACACTCAGATCACATCATCAGTGACACAGGGTCAGGTGTAGACTGTTGTTGGAAATCTCTGTGTCAGCAACCCCTTGCTTTATTATTAAAGGTATAGATGAGAGAAAGGAAAGCTCAGATGAGGATCTATTTTACTTGTTTAACTCTTACATCTGTTTGGTATGTTAAGTTAGCTGGTGAGTGGGACTATCCTGACACAGCTCTTCCTTCCTAGCATTTTCAAGAAATTTATTTATCAGACCCTGGCAGGCTCCACTGCTTCACGAACTAGAGGACAGGGAATAATCTCTGAAGCCCTGTGGCAGAGCAAGGAAAATGCACTGAACAACTAGCAAAAAGGTCTCCTGACCTTCTAAACAGAATAATTAAAATGAAAAATATAGAAGTAAACCTTGAAGACACAAATATGATTCCACCTGGAAGAAAAGGTGTTTAAAAAATACTGTTTTACCAAAAGGTATTCATAAGATACTGTAAATTCTATTTACTTATAAGAAAACAGCATTGTGAAGAGCACTAGAAGGAAAGCCTAAGAAGGCTAGGAGAAAAAAATTATAGCCAGGGTGTATACTTTTATGGAAAAGTTTCTATATTTTACAATAATGTTTCAAGACTGTCATTTTTCTGAAGATAACTTCACAGCTCTGGGAAATGCATGTCACAATATGTTGCTTTTTCTGCTCAGCCTCTGTTACTTCTGTTTGTCAATACCCAAATAAATCCAGTTTCAGCGTCTGGCTTTAAGATAGACATTAAGTTGGAGAATAGGAAAATAAATAAATAAATTAATTAATTAATTAATTAATTAATATTTAATTAATTAATTAATTAATTAATTAATTTAATAAATAATTTTAAAAAAGCACAGCCACACAGCCACAGAAATAGGTAATCTGTGAATGACAAATTAACCCCTAAACACTTTCCAGTTTATCCCCACTAGTGAGAACAAAAATGTTTCCTATCTGTAGTCTTTAATCTATTCACTGTATGTTAATTTTGGAAAGGATAATACAGATTATGTAGCAAAGCTCTTCATACTTCATCTTTACAACCATCTTCATATTTCATCGTTACAACCATCTTCACACTTCATCTTTACAAACATCTTTACAACCTCATCCTATTTTACACACATAAGTGGCTTTCTCTAAACTTTAGATAACTCCATTTGCAAAGAGAAGTCAACATCCATTAATTTGAAAAATCCTCAAAGATCACTCCATTCATAGGTTTCTTTTAAACTTTTTTTTTTTGACTAGTTAACAAATAATTTCCTTCTTTCCTCAACACATGATATTAGCATCATCAACATGAAAACTTGTCATTTTAATTCAATTATGATACCTGTTTAATTAGGAGCTATAAAGAAGTTTCCACAATGCCTGTCCACAAAGACTGCTTGCAGAAAGAGAAAATACTTCAATATCAGTTCTTGTAGTGAGAACATATTTTGACCTCAAAGGTCATGGCTCTTCTCATATTCTTTACCGTTTTAAATATGTTAAATAAGTATTTTCACTTAATTCTCATGCTTGATCATTGCTTCAGATTTGTAAGAGAACTTTAACAAATTTATTTCATATTCCATGAAGGCTTGGGTCAAGTTTTTGAGATCTAACATGTCTGAGGAATAAGTACATGTAACTACCAAGCATCTAGTAGACAGATTATTGATGGCCATAGGAAGTTCCTTTATAGCTAATGCACCTTATCATGAATTTAATCACTTTATCATGAAGTTTAATGAGTATTTTCTGTTGTATGATGAAGATGGTTTGGTTCTTTAGCATGTGAGATTTGGAGAGATAAATGGCAAAGTGCTTTTTTTCGTTGTTTTTGTTTTTGTTTTGTTTTGTTGCTTTGTTTATTTGTTTGTTTAACCACTCCTGTGAGAGAAACAAAATTTTAAAAGTATATGAGGTGTGAAGTACAATTTCAGTGCTCTGTATTAATTTTTGGTTTTCATCTACATAGGCAGTTTTGATTGTGTGAAACTACATAAGGCCTTCTGTGACAAGTGATAACTACTGCAAGTGTTTTTTATTTTAAATATTTAAGCTAAAACATTTGAAATCTGATAAAGACAAACTTCATACAAAGGGAAACAAAAATCAAAATTAAAAAAAAATAAAATCAGAGAATATCAAACTTTAAAGTTCAGGAAAAAAAAAAAAAAAAAAGTAAAATATGGAGTCAAACCCTTTTCTTTTATCCAGTACATTTCCAACTTCAAATCTCAGAGATCTCTAGAAAGTAGGAAGAGACGGTCAGCATCCTACCTTCCTCTAAGTTGTTTCTTTTTCAGGATTTCAGCTGTTAGAATAGTGATCTTTATGATATGGGATGGCAAAACTTTCATATTCAGTTTTGTCTTTTTTTTAAAGTATATGATGATGTTTCCTCCTTCACGTAGGCTTTGCCAAGTCTTTCAGCCCACTCACAGCTTCTAATTTTCATTTTCCTTCCATCTCATCCAAGGTAATTTTAATCTCCATGATATTAAGAAGTCAACCAATATTCCTTCCTTTATGCTTACCTTTCCTCATATAAGTCAGCAGCCATTCTCCTGACTGCCCCTTGGACTCCTGTCTAGTTTTTTTCTCCTTTTGTCACACAAGATCAAATTCAAAGCCCAATGAAGCCCAGGGAAAATGACTTTAATAGCTATAGATTGTGTAATAGGTTATCTCTTTTGTTCCAGTGATTCACAGAACTCTGTCTTCTCTCATCCTCAATTTGGACACAGACACTCCAACCCCAGATTACATCTTCCAAAATTATCTTCCAAAACATCTAAAAATGATCTCTGTTTCTCCTTTAGCCTTTCTTTTATTCCTGTGTTCTTGGTTCACCCTTTGGTTTTTATTTTTTATTTTCCTATTTTATTCCATTATCAATATAAAAACTCTTAAATCTGCTTCTTAAAGTCATGCAGTTTATTCAAAAATTATACCATCCTCTCTGCCCTATTTCTCTGTGACGTTTTTTATATTCCAAGGGTGTGTGGTATGACACTGATAGACAGCTAAGTACCACACAGCAGTTTTCTCCCCTCCGCTCCTCAGTAGGACAAAGGTTGTTGGGGACAGAAATGGGAATGGAGGGAACAAAATAAAACAACAAAAAAATGCATGTTTGAGCTAAGAGAAGAAATGAGAAGAAACGAGAAGAAGTTCTTCACTTAATGAGAAGAAAAAGAAAAATCTAGATGAAAGCAGAAACAAGTATTTTCTATTTCCCAACAACAAGAGATGTGCAGCCACATCTTGGGAAGCAGAGCCTCAATACACTTACTGGTTGCTCAGGAAAACAAACAGCTTCAAGAAAATCTTTCCATTCTCTTTCTCATTCCTCAACTTTTATTGCTTAGCATGACATCACTTGCTATAGGATATCTCTTTGCTTGTTTTGGGTCAACTGCCCTGGTGATGTCCCCTCCCCACCTCCTGCCGACCCCCAGGCTTGGTGTGTGTTTGGAGAGAATCTTGACATTGTGCCAGAACTGCTTAGCAAACTTGTTGCAATAGCAGTGTTGTTCTAGCTACAGGTGCAAAGCACAGAACTACATGGACTGTAGTGGGGAAAGTTAACTTCATCCTAGCCAGACCGTGTACAGGGTGGTCCTTGTGTGTACTAAAAAATGGCAGTAATGGTCCCATTATCTTTCTGACCCTGCCTCTCCCATCTGCAAATCTCTTTGTCACCTTCTTCACATTCCACCTTCAATTTACTTTTATTAATTTTGCCCTCAAAACAGAAGAAGGAGACAAATGGACTGAGTGGATGATTGGCTGTGAGGCTGGTGCCATGTACAAAGTTTCGTGTTCTACAGCCTTGGATGTACTTTTGAAGGACTGGGCATATTGATGTTGGAAGGGGTGCAGCTGACCAGGAGGGGCAAGAGTGTTCTGGGCATTACACTAGCTGGACTTATCAGAAAGGCTTTAAACTAGATGTGGTGGGGGAAGGGGATGTACTTGTGAGTGAAGAAAGCATACCTGAAAACACTCTAAGTAATAACAGGGAAATACGTGGTCCCAGTGCAATCAGGAAGGGTTCTAGAAATGTGATACAACTGATTGTCTGATGGAAGTGTCCTTACAGCAATGCACACAGCATGGAAAACAAGCAAGAGGAATTGGAAACCATGGTGCAATTAGGCAAATATGTCCTGATTGCTATCATGTAAACATGGTGGGACGGATCACATAACTGAAACATTGGAACAGAGGGCAACAAACTCTTCAGAAGAGGTTGGCAGGGAAGAAAGTGAGGATCTATTGACCTCTACATTAGGGAAGTGATTGATTGTGAAAAGTTGCCTCTGAGAAACAGCCACAGACAGGTTGAGAGCTTATGGATGAGAGTTAAAGACCACATCAATAAGTGTCAGCTTGTGGTTGGGGTTTACTACAGGCTGACTGATCAAGGGGAGCCTGTGGATGAGGCCTTCTTGCTTCAACTACAAGAAGTGTTGCACTTGCACATTCCCATTCTGATGGGGAACTTCAACCAACTGGACACTTGCTGGGAAAACCACACAGCAGGCTGTAAGCAATCCAGAAGACTCCTAGAGTGCATTGAGGATAACTACCTGGTTCAGGTATTAGACAAACCAACTGCAGGAGAAGCATTACTTGACCTGTTGCTCACTAATGCGGAAGAGCTTGTTAAAGAGGTTAAGATTGGAGGTAGTCTGGGCTGCAGTGACCATGCCCTGGTTGAGTGTGTGATGTCAAGGAATATGGACCTTACAAAGAGCAAAATCAGGACTCTGTACTTCCAAAGAATGAACTTGAAGCTATTTAAAAACCTAGTAGCTGAGATTCCCTAGAAAACCATTCTTTGGGTCAAAGGAGCTGAACAGAGCTGGAAACTCTTTAAGGATGTTTTCCTTCAAGCACAAGAACTTTTCAAGCAGATAACTGGGATGGCTGAGCAAGGACTTGCTAGTCAAACTGAGGCACAAGGAGGAAATGCACAGGCAGTGGAAGCCTCCCCATCACTTGTCCACCCCCAGCCTGGTGGATGAAAAGCTCGACATGAGCCATCAGTGTGTACTTGTAACCCAGAAAGCCAACTGCATCCAGGGCTGAATCAACAAAGGAGTGGCCAGAAGGTGGAGGGAGATGATTGTCTCCCTCTACTCTGCCCTTGTGAGGCCCATCTTGGAGTACAGCATCCGGTCCAGGAGAATACTATGGGAGACCATGTCAAAGGCCTTGATGAAGTCTAAGCAGACTCCGTCAACAGCCTTTCCCTCATCTACCAGGCAGGTTACCCAGTCATGGAAGGAGATGGAGTTGGTCATGCAGGACTTGCCTTTCATGAACCCATGCTGACTGGGCCTGATCCCCCAATTGTCCTACATATTCTGTGCAATAGCATTCAAGATGACCTGTTCCATCAACTTTCCTGGCACTGAGGGCAGGCTGATAGGGTTACACTTCTCCAGGTCATCTTTATGCCTGTTTTTATAGATGGATATTACATTAACAGGTCTCCAGTCATCCAGAACCTCTCTGGATGACCATGACCACTGATAGATACTGGAAAGTGGCTCAGCTATCACACCCACTAACTCCCTCAGCATCCTCTTATGGATATCCTCCGTTTGTCTCCTTCTGCTATTCCCTTTGTACTTCATCTACTCTGTTCACTACCAAATTCCTCACTCAGGCAATTTTTATGCCCTAGCTCTCTCTTTTTTTTTCAAATTATTCACAAAAATACCTTTACTTAAAAAGCTTATTCTATCTTTGGTTTCCAATTAGGCTTCCTAATAACTTAAAATCAAATTAATTAAAAAAAAAAAAAAAGTACATGCCCAAGAACAACAAACCACATGGATCACTTCATCACTTAACTGTTTTCCATTTCCTGATTCCTTCTATTTTTACATGTATTTTTACATGTCACTAGCTAACATAATACTTATTTGTTTTTCCAAATGAATGCATCTCTTTAACCTGCACATCCTCGCTCCTTTACAATCCTTCATTTTATACTTGATATATAAAACACAAATCAAGTAACTGGCATGGTTCTTCTGTCTGTAGACTATATTGATTTCCATCCATGTTGCGTATTTTATGAGAAAAAAAGTGAATAATCCTTGACAGATTTTCTAGTAGGTAAATCTCATCTGCCCCACTAATTTAGACACTAATATATTCTGTAGATTTAAAACACAGTCTTCTGATAAGTTTAGCATTGACTTCGTTTTGGAGACAGTACAGCTGTGTTAATTTGTATGAGCAGGGGGCACAATTAAAGAAGAGGTCATTTGAACAGGTCACCCTACTTCTCCAGTGTTCCTTGATGTATGAAAACACCCCCTGGGGACAGGACCAAGCCTTTGGACAAGAGCAACAGACTAGTAGAGCAGTCTAAGTGAGGGAGGGTAGAGTTAGTGAGAAGTCAGGAGAAGAACAAAGATCAAAAAGTCATTTCTTCCAGCACTACTCAAAGGAAAATTTGTCTTTCCAAAGGTTCAATGTAACATAAAAAGAAAAATATTTAAACATTACATATATAAAAATAATTCTACAAGATTTTTTCCAGATTTTGATGCACATTTATATTCAAAGATCTTGTATTTCTTAGAAATGTGTCATGTTTTGTAAGCTTTTTTCTAGTTTGTACAAACCTTATTGAAATTGCCCTCTGTATTTCCCTACAGGAATGTCTTTTGTTTCCTAGTATTTAAAAACATCCTTCCCTCAAGTTCTATACCAAAAAAAATAACTCCTGTCCAGTTCTCATAGTTTCAAAATGCATACTCCCTCTGGAATGTACTGTTGTAAGACTTCTTCACAGTTTTGTTTTACTGTCATTAAATAAAGCTTAATAATAAAATAAAATTACTACTTTTCAGTGATGTACTTTTTGTTATTATTTTTGTTGTGAAATTGCAATTAACCAGTAATATATATATATTTTTTTCTAGCTCTTAATCTAATTTTTAGTTTTATGTCCTTACAAAGGAAAGGGGATGACATAGAGGAGAGGTCTGGATGTATCATTCTGATAAAATTTATATATATATATATAAATACACTCAGAGATTAATACCTATATAACCAACTACAAACACTGTTATTTTACAAGTAAAACTCTTCCTAACTGTTGAGAAATTCGTAGTAGTTGTCTTCACTCATGAAAATTCAGGGAGTAGTATGCGTTGTTTTCAACAATAAGTCAATAAATAAACACTGATTTAATTTTGTTTCCTTAATTTATTCTCTTTTGTATCTCAGTCTAAAGCAATTCAAATGAAAAATGGACATTTAGAAAGACTTCATTTTTGGTTTGGAGAAATAATATCTATACAGACTTAATTTTTGTGACATCCAGACATTTTTTAAACATTCACTAATATGTCTAAGACTAAACCCTGCCACTGGTCAAACTCCCGATTGTTCAACAAGCAGACCTTGCTTATGTTTGGAAAAAAAACTGCTTTCCCTGTGATCAAGTCAATAACCTAGAAAAAAAAAAAATCCGTCTTCAGCCTCTCTTCAAGGGATGTCATGGCAATCTCAGGCTTGTTTAAATAAATTAATATACTACAGCAATGTTAATGTGAGAGAAACATATACTCTGTTCAAATTTACAGCCTACAAAACATAGAAAAACATTACTAGAAATCCATCTCCAAATGGGGACAGAGGGAGATAGAGGAGACCACAGGTAATTAACAGAAATATGCAGGCTCTCCATCAAAAGAGAAGGTAGGAAAAGTAAGGAACGGGGTGACCATGAAAGCTGTAGGGAGAATTATATGTACTTGTGGGGATATGGTCATAGGCATTGTTGTGGGTTTCCTCAAAAGTTTTAGTTGCGTGGACAACATCTGAACCACTTGGGTAACTCCCCAAAACTTTGACTACTGCTAATTGGAACAGTGTCTGTTGTCTTGCTTGTTAGTCCACTGTCTACATTTGCACTCGGGAGGGCAACGCTTGTGAGGAGTGAACTGACGACAGAGCAAGCAAGGTCTGTCCTTCAAATTAGCAGATCCTATGCTTTGGCATCTCACAGGATTCTTAGAGTGGGAGTTTTGGGAAGAGACCCTGTGTGCTACTCAACAGATGGATTGAGAAAATCTAAAAAAAAAAAAAAAAAGTAAAAAAAAAAGTAAAAAAAAAAAAGAAAAAGAAAGTGAAAATCCACACGCAAACAAACAGGATGTTAAAAAATAGTGGAATAGGGGATTTGTTTGGGTTGAAGAATCCCCTTCCTTCTCCTTCTTCATCTGAATCTGTTGTTAACAATCACAACTGTTGTGAAAAAAATGAGACAGAAATAGGTCTCTGAAAATAAATGCTTGTACAAAAAGCAAAAATTTGAGGTTGGAGGCAAAACACAATGGACAGAAAGCATGACTGTGCCACTTTGCTAACAAAACAGAGCCTAACAATTTTACTAATGGGGATTATTTGACAAAATAGAGTGTGGAATAATATACTTTACTTTACTTTACTGATAAATGGAATTAAATGGAAACCAAGTTTGAGTGCACAGGGTCAGACTGGGATCCTTTCCATGTGTCTGTCTTAGGTGCATTACCTATTTTCTTACACTCCAGGTTCACGTCATCAGAAGAAAATGAGTACCATGTGCAACTTTAATCTCTGTTGGTCTGCTGAAGCAACCTAACAATTGCATCATGCAGCTGGTCAGGACCACCATACATTTCTGTAGGTTTTGTAGATCTTCACACTAGATGTGGAATTAGACTTTTTATCAAAAAAAGCACCACATCTATTCTGTTTCCTTCAACTGCATAGCCCTGCATCTGGGCCTGTCAACCTATGAACCCCAGTGGATAAACAGAAGCTATTGAGAAAGAATTTTCCTACCTCACTATAAACAGACACTGTTACCCTTACTGTCTTCCCTTTTCATGACTAAACTGACCCTTAGCCATAGATCTCTGGTATAGACATAGCTAATTTCATCAAGCAGTAATCCTACTGCTCATGTAGGGAAAAGCAATATGAATCAGGAAAAAATGACATAACTGTAAGAGAAAAACCTCTGAAGCACTCATATTAACTTCCGTGACTGCCATTTTAAAGAGATGAAAACTGGGTGGGGTTTGCAACTATAACTTAATGTGTGGTAAAGCTAATTAAAAAATGACAAAAGTGCTATGAAAGTTAGACAATTAGTTGAGGGAATACTAGAATGGCAGCTCTGCTTTCTAGTTTGTTATGATATTGTAGGTTTTTAGAACAAAATTTTTCATACATAACAGATTTCTCATGAATAAAACCGGAGATTTCTGAGGTTTAAATGATTCTTATCAATTATTTTTATAGGGGTAACATGACAGAACTGGAATAGCTTACCTGTAAAAATGGAAGCTTAAAAGGCAGGGTTCAGAGGCCACTGTTATATGAAGAGCACATAAAAAAATCCTTCAGATGATTTTGCCTATCTGTAGGATGTTTGGCTTTCTGTTTATGCTTATTTCTGGAAGTGAAAGACTCTTTCATACATATTAAAACTAAAAAGAAAAAAAAAAAAAAGTCTTTTTGAACTCAATGATTCCGCAACTTAGTTACAGGCAGAATATTTGAAACATTGCAAAGATATGGAAAATGCAGCATCTCTCTGCATATCAGAAATTACAGTTAAAATCCATGCCCTCATGTATAAATTAAAATCTTTTCTGAAAAAGCTTTTATTATTATTATTATTATTATTATTATTATTATTATTATTATTATTATTATTATTATTATTATTATTATTATTATTATTATTATTATTATTATTATTATTATTATCATTTCAGAATGCAATAAACCAAACCACTCTTGCATGCTGTGTAGCACTCAGAATTGTACTATAAAATGTGAAAGTCAATTTAAGGACCATTTAATGAACATACATATAATGAATATCTCTTCAAATACACATAAATGCAAGCATACTTATATTTTGATACATACTATCTTATGTATTACCTATTGTATACAAAGAGCACATACATTCTTCTTTTTTTCTTGTTTGATGACTCAGAACATGACTAGACACGATAGAAAGCCTTCCTTATCAAGCTGAGGCATTTGAGAAGACTGTCAGTGATAGCTGTGCAGAGATATAACCCCTACAAAAGCATGCAATTCTCCCAAGTTTGCTCTCGTAAAAGATTTATTTCTATCATAAACCATCACCTGTCTCTCGGTCCTCTGACATTACAGTGCTGTCACAGCCAGCATAGTAGAATGGTTTGTGTTTTTTCTTTTTTGTAAATATGAAGATTGACAGGCAGTTGACAGTGCTAAAGAACAAGATACAACCACATATATAACATTTGTACCATATGAATTGTTACAACAAACAAAACAATAAACTCTCTTTTACCAATGGGGGAAAAAAAAACAAAAACAAACAAACAAACAAAAAAAAACATATAGAGAATGAATCACATGAAAGGTTTGTATATAAAAAAATAAAAATAAAAATGACCTGGTTGGGAACAGACGTATTATAAAATAATTTCTAATCAAATAATTTAGTATTTTCTTCTTCAGACTGTTTGTTTTTTCTTTCCTTGTATATTTTGATGCCCATTATATGCTGTTCATGTAAATTTTGTGTCAGAACAAAGCCAATATTTGCTCTGCCTTCTCAGCATCTAACTCTAATGGTGAATCTCTGCCTTGTTGGTTCCTGTTGGTTGACTACTGAAGACATTTAGGTGCCTGATATGGCCCTCTTAATTGTACCTAAGCAAGACACCTGAAGTGGAGTAGGCATTATAAATATCCCTCCCCCATCCCCCCTTCCTGGCCTTGTGCGTCCTCTGCTCCGAAAGGTCTCATGAGACATTGCTGACTGTGGCCCTTATTTACTGATTTTTGCCAATACTCATTGTGAAAGAGAATATGAAGGATACAACATTTATACAGAAGTCTCCTTATTGTGACCTTCTATATCTTTAACAATCCTGGCAATCTATTCTCCAGGGGCTTGCATAACCTAGTAAGAACAGATGGATTTCCTTTACAACTGCAGGTCAAAGGTAAAGGAGCATGTTCTCAGATGTGTCACTACATGAATTAAAATGTAGTAATGAATTTGTGGTGTACTCTGTGACTTTATGTTAGACCTTGACCTTAATATCACATTTAACTGAGCACAACCATAGGTCACAAATTAGAAAGGTTTAAGCAATCTTCTGCTCTATCAAGGGAACCCGATTTAATCAGATCTGATTTAGTATGCTGCTCAGAGTTTAGGGAGCACTAGACTAATATTACTAAGAAAGAAACTGTCACCATAGTTTCAGCTATGATGCAACAAGGCTTTGGGGTGCAATTCTAACACTTCGCAGAAGCTTTCAGTGAAACATTAAGATATTTTTTCTTTTTATTTATTTTAATGAACATCTCTATGAAACTGTTCTAATATATGTTATGCTTACAGCTTACAACATAACAATTATGAAGAATTATGTCACTGAAGTTGTGTGTTTCATTGCTCACTGGGAGAATAGTCACAGGAAGGCAAGCCTCCAGTACCAAACACACAAGGAGTTAACAAGAAGTTGACAAGGAGTTAATAAGTCATGCATCTCAAAAACCTTGAAGGTTCACACATGGGACGGGATTTCAGGGAAGTCCTGCGTACCCAAGGGTGGAAGTAGAGAGACAGAGTGACTTATTGCCCTTGAAACTACCATCATGGGATAAGCACTGACTTCAGTTGTGCAATCCTGATCCTGTTACTGTTTTCTTTAAAAAGAAAAGGAAGAAAGAAGAGAAGGTGTGGAGAAATGGTGCCTGCAGCTAGGACTTCACCTGAGTTCAGCATTGATTCTTTTTGTGTGTGTTTTTGTTTGTTTATTTGTTTGTTTACTTGTTTGTTTCAGGTACACTATGATGGCTGCAGAAGTATTTTAATAACTGTTAGTATTATTATAACAGAAGTATTTTAATAACTGTCAACTAAAGGCACTGTTAAGTAAATATGCACCATCCACACATACCATTTCTCATCTGAGGTGTACAAAGACTCTCCAAATACAAGATTGTACAGAAAATATCTTAAACTTTACGTGTACTTTCCTCCCACACAGTGATAGAGAATTTGACTTTGACGGGCTTCAGTTAGATTGAAAAAAATAATTAATTTGATGACTTATCTGTTGAACATAAAGGACGTACAATACAGGTACAAATATGAATACATCTGTTAAATCCAAATATTCTATGGAGTATAGTGGGGTTAAAGTTCCCTTCAAATTATGTTCCAAGTTTTTGCTGATTAAGTGTTGCTTTTTTTAATTATTATTTTATTTTATTTAAAATTGTATCAATTTTACCATATCTAATATATATACAATTTTACCATATCAAATGTATATAATACAAGTATATATAGTATCAGGTAAAAATAAACTGATTATTATCTACTATTGTGATCCCAAGTTCATTTACAGTAATTCTAATTTTAGCCTATTCCCAATAATAGGTTCACTTAAGTAACATGATGAGTGCTGAACCATCCCAGCAAGATAAAAAGTAGTTTGTAGTGCTGTAACAATCCTGCTGGTTTTGGTAGTACAGTAGTGCTCTACGATAAGATAAGATAAGATAAGATAAGATAAGATAAGATAAGATAAGATAAGATAAGATAAGATAAGATAAGATAAGATAAGATATAAAATAAATTTGTCTTACCTTAAAATGGAAAATGGAAAAGTGGAAAAAGTGGAAAATAGGAAATACAGGCCTGATCTATGAAAGACAGTGCAGAAAAATCCCCTACGTCAGTGGAAGTTGTTTTTATAGGTCTTGCTTGCATAAAGATCTTTTTAAAAATATTGTTTGTAAATATTTGACTTATCATAGATAGAGGATCTGTGACAAGAAAACTAGAAATTTGATACAAAAAGGGAAATAAAACATTTGGCTGTTAAAAATTTTAGATCATTTTAGAAGAGCCGTTTGGAAATTCCAGAAAATAGATTTTTATACTACAGAATAACCTCATGTTCAGCAAAATAAAGTTACACTGAAGAATTGAATTGAAAAACACATACAAACATTTTGCAAATTAAATACTATGGTTCATAAGATCAAAACCCTTGTATTAATCATTGGCTTTACTCACGTAGCCCTCAGCTATATATTCCTATCATAGTCATTTCTCAATTTTAATAGTAATGCTGAAATGGTTAAAAGACAAACACAAAACAAAGCAAAACAAAACATTTTTATCTAATGGTAATAAACTTTATATGTCAACAAATAATGTACCATGTGATTTGCAAAAGAGATCTTCCAACATTTTAGCTTGAATCAATAATACTGAAATTAGTCAACAATTGGTAGGAGTTTATGCAAAATCTTTTGAATGAAAACATGAATCTCTTAAGTAAAGAAAAAGAAAAGTTCCCAACTTTTCCGTATTTCTTGCTAGGCACACCTAACCATATCTCTTGGCATTTGTGCATAGGGGAAAAGAAAGCAGTCAACATCAATCCACAAGGAGTTCCACTTCAGCTAATTGACTGCACAACATTTTTAGAAAAAGAGTAATGAACTTAAATTTCGCACAATCTATTTAAATCTTCTCCAAAATTTACAGGTACCTGAAAGCCCAGAGATTTAAGGTAAAACCTTAAAGAAGGAGAATAATGTCACAAGCAGGGATAGTCTTATCCCTCAATTTCCTTTAAAGTTATTTGTGACATTTGAGATTACAAGCAGTTGTAATTCTGAATGTTTACAAAACCTCTCAAGCAACTATTTCTCTGACAATGGTGAAAGTCAATGAAAACATGTTTTGGAAAGTTACAGTTTATTATGTCTAGGTACAAAAAATCAAATTATATGAAATGAGTGATTGAAATAAAAATGAACAATGCCTAGCTGTCTTTTAAAAGTCTTTCATTTACATATAAAAACTAGTAGTAGAACATGTAAATTAATTTTTTGAATAATGAAACCTTTAGTGTGTGTGAATGAGAAATGACATATGAGTAAGAGCATATTATATAGATATAATTTTGTTTCCCTTCAAAAACAGGAGGCTGTAAGAGGCTGCAGCGTAATTTATAGAACAGTTGTAAAACTATCTACATTAGGCAAACTTCACATGCTTGAAAAATTCCAACTGCTTTTTGGTCTATTTTACAGAGACTGAGCTGTAACTTTCTGTAATATAGTTTTTTTTTTTTTTTTTTCCCTTACCTTTATCTATTAATTCATAAAAAGCATCCAGATAGGTCAACAGACTGCGCATCTGGACCAGCATATCTTCAAAAGCAGAGAGCTTTCCTCTGAAAGGAAGGAAATAAGAAAAATTGCAAAGTAATGCTCTTTGTTCTCAGAGTTACAAATTGGATTTTGAACTGGTATTCAGTTTCTGAATTACTGCTTATCTTGGAAGAAGTATCAAAGCCAGATATTTCAGTGTTAACTGATTTCACAGAATTACAGAATCACAGAATTTTAGAGGTTGGAAGGGACCTCAAAAGATTATCAGGTCCAACCCCTCCCGCCAAAGCACATTCCCTAGAGCAGGCTGCCCAGGTAGGCATCCAGACAGGCCTTGACTATCTCCAGAGAAGGAGACTCCACAACCTCCTTGGGCAACCTATTCCAGTGTTCCGTCACCCTTACCATGAAGAAGTTCTTTTGCATATTGGTACAGAACTTCCTGTGATCCATTTTGTGGCCATTGCCTCATTGCTTCCCTTTGCTTCCCTTTCTTCTCAACTGTTCATATTCCCTCTCAGTTAAGCATATTTCCCAATGCTTGTCTTCATTGACTATTCAGTCACCAACAAGGAGATCTTAAAATGATATTATTATTTATAGTCTAAGATATAGCTGCTATTTAGTGATGTCTTTGATAATGGAATTATGGATAATCTAAGGTGTCAGAAGTTTCTCACTTTTAAATTAGATTATAAATATATACTCCATTACCAGGAAAGAAGAATAAATTGCAATGCAATGGGAAAAATGTTATTTTTCCCATTGGTTATGCATGAATTAGAATTCATAGACTCAAGTCTACTTATGAATATCTTCCCAGTTCTCCAAAATGGATGCCATTTTCTCTAATTTCTCTAGCAGACTTAAATTTGACTTTTCAAATAATAAAAAGTGAGAGGTAATTTTCAGGCTGTAAAAAATAAAGTCTATGGTCTGAAGATCCAGTTGTCACTACTACAGTGTTTTCTTCTCTCTGTTTTTTTTAACCATAGAGTTTATTTTTTTGTTCTATTAGTCCTTAAAGACGGGGCCCTTTTCCCTGTTACTTGGACACAATAATAGAATTATAAATGTTTTGGATTGGAAGGGACCTTAAAGACCATCTAATTTCAATCCCCCTGCCATGAGCAGGGCCACTGTCCACTAAATCAGATTGTCCAAAACCCCGTACAACCTGACCTTCACTGCCTCTTAACAACATGTAGGTTAAGATCCAAGAACGGAAATCCAAGAAGTCTATTTTATCTAGAGACTTACAATTTTTTATTGGCTATTGTCTCACTTTTGTCATACATGTAAACTAGGAAATACAAAAATTCTTCACATATCAGAACCAAGAATATCAGTCACTCTAACCACCTTATCTCTAACAATGTTAGCACCTTGTCCTCTAGAAGTGGAGACTTAGTTGCTATGCCATTTTTCCTCTTGACTATCAAGGTCCTACACATAGGTACAAAATGAACCATGTTTTAGGCTCACCTGATGTTCCTGATTTCTTAAAAACTAATCCAAAATTACATTATTCTTTGGATAGATGTGCCCAAGATTTACCCAATACAACGTTTCACATTTACTAGATTTTATTTTCTTTTTCTTTTGCTGTGTTATTATCCACCCATAACTCTTTGTTAGATAGCTTTAGTAGAAATGAGGATGGATTTCTCAAAGTAGTTTCAGCTAGCAGTACTGGTGTAGTTTACCCCCTTGCTACAGCATGCTTCCCACCTGAGCTATGCTGCAAGCTGTACTGGAGAGAATAAATAAATAAATAAATAAAATATTCATTTTAAAATGTTCATATAAACTGTCCTTTCACAGTCACATGAATGTTTACGCTGCACAAGGAGCAGAGGTGCACACCAGTAAAGTGTGACAGGAGCAATCACTGAGTAGGACTGCCTTGAGGCTGACCTGCCACTGGAGATTGCATCTTCAAAAACTACAGCACTATTAAACCAAAGAAATATCTCAAAATATTTGTTTTAAGGGACAGAGAATCAATAAACCTCTGATTAAAGAATATAAATACTAAAAATCCAAAAATTCAAAACATATAGAAGGTAATTAAACTATCAATTTTAGAAAACAGGCAAATAGAAAGTCCTCTTTTACTAACAGGGACCTGATTATGATGCCAACATAACCCAACGGAAACTCCACTGAAATCAGTATAATCAATGTAATCAATATTATTAGGTTGATGCAATCAATATGTGTATGCTCAGAAAATCCAGGAAATTTTAAAAAATAAGCATTTCCATTTGTCATTGAAACACAAAAAAAGTCCTCTAGAAAATAGAAATCTACTTACATAGCTGTAAAAGGAGAAATTTCTATCCCATATGAACTACTGACACCAGAAAAAAGCATAATAATTAAAATATTTAAATATTCTTTTGAATTTCTAGTTATCATCTATCCCCTTCCAGAGAAATCATGGACATTCTCAATCCTGTGATGTGATGAGCACATAAAAAATATTTGCAGGGCCTCCTTTTGCCCTCAGTGACCTTGTGAGTGTGCTTGACACAATGAATATACTGAAATTTATTAAAGTTTAAAATACGCAGTTCAGTGCTTCTGTGGCTGAAATGATTTTTCTATTTTTCTATTAAGTGGTCTCTATAATAATCTACTAGCATTTTAAACTCAACAAGTACATTGATTTCTCAAGCTGCACAGTTCCTGACACTTAAGATCTCAGATATTTGACAACACCACGATGAACTGCATCATAGAAGACATACTGTTAAACTTAGGGTTTTCCAAATAACTTTTCTTTTTTTATTTTTTTTCCCTCTGGATTAAAATTTATTTAAAAACCCTTATCAAAGGTCTAAAATACAGCATCAGAATGAGTGGGTCACAGAGTTAGGATTGTTAGGATTTTTGGTTTGTTTTGGATGGACTTTGCGTTAAATATATTGGCATAAAATTCAGGGCAAGTACATTAAAAATTTTAATAGTAATTAATTGGTAAAATACATAATTATAATACTAAATATATAACAAACTATAGACATTCTAATCTGAAAATTCATTGCGGATACCACCATCTGTAGAAACCAAATTCTAACCTAACCAAACACATTTTGACAAATTCTATGGGTTGCTATCCTACTGGTTTGTGTAAACCTTAGAGTGATTTGCTTTCATATCGAAACACCTGGTTTCAAGTTGTAGTGTGAATGTTTTGCACAGTGTAACTCAAAAACTGCAAACCGCAAGAACTCGTGACTAATAAGCAGCACATAAGTGACAAAAACAAAACAGTAGTATAAATGAAATGCAGTAAATCAAGACCAGATGTAACACATAATAAATCAATCAAAACTGCCAAGAAATTACTAAATATAGGGAATTTAATTAAAGCCCCTATGGTGTCTCTAGACAATTCAAGTATAAACATTAGCAAAGGCCTCTTGCTTTTTTTTTTTTTTTTTTTTTTTAAAGCCCTACTTTTGCCTGCCTGTCTTTCCGTCTTTCCTGATTAAAGCAAGATCCATGGCAGCAACATGACAAACAAGCACCAGACACTAAGGAAGAGTGTGCTGTGGCTCACAAGAAGTACCTGGGGCATGATAATACTGATTTTGGGGAGGGGAACATAGGAGCATGCTCTTGGTCCTTGTCTCTGTGGGGTGGTCAGAACAGGGCAGCAATAATTTGGTGTGTCTCTGAACACTGTTGCTGTGCTCCGCTGCTATTACCTCCCATTCCGGTGTGTGCATTACTGTACAAAGAGCACAATCAGCTGCATGCACTCCCAGAACAGAGGAGTGGTGCATGCTTTTCCATTGATGGAAAATAAGTTAATTTCCATGTTTAAAGTTCAAATCTGTCTTCCAGACTCCACAAAAACAAACCACTGTAGGATATTTTTTTCCATAAAACTTGCTACATAGCCAAAAAATAATTTCTACCACCCTTAGTAGCATTCTGCCTACTAGTTACCACTGTGCATGTTTGGCTATAAGGTATGAAGATGATGCTTCTTGCATTAAGTACTTTTGCCTTGAGTTATTGACACATTTTAAATTATTCTGCTTTATGTCCATTCTTAATAGAAGAGAAATCAGCTACAAAAGATCTTTATTAACTGACTGCCTCAGGTGCCAAGCAGAGATTCATGATTTAACAGCTCCTCCAAACAGACAGGCATATAGCTTGTTAATAGGCTTGTTCAGCCCTTTGGCATCTGTGTGGTGTAAGTGGATTATGGAGGTTTGTTTGTCTGGCTATCTTTTTACACAGTGTTCCAAATAATTGTCACAAATATCCCCACTACCTTAACCCAATTAATGAAATGTAGTGAATGTAGTCCACCACATCTATTGGTCTATTGATTAAACATTTGCTTAGGAAATACATAACCATTGCTACCCAATGTTACATACTGTGGTTCTCTTTTCACTAAGAGAATGGAGATACATCTAAGAAATAAAAAGGAAAAAAAAAAATCTGTCACACAAGAATTTATTTTGTTACTGCTGATGTTTCTTTCTGTCACTACTTTTCTGAAGACAGGTTTAATAGGAAACATATGGATTCATTATTGCTGAAAATCTACCTCACTTCAGACAATCATTTATTTGCTTTCTAGAAAAAGCTATTTATGTTGAAAAATTACGCTCTGGCAGCTTTAATAGCCAACTTGAAATCTTCATAATGGTAACCTGCAATCCTGCAGTAAAAACAGTCAACACAGAAGAGTTTAGGGAGCAGTGTGAATGAATATTGCTCATACAAACAGAGGGAAGGGAAGGGAAGGGAAGGGAAGGGAAGGGAAGGGAAGGGAAGGGAAGGGAAGGGAAGGGAAGGGAAGGGAAGGGAAGGGAAGGGAAGGGAAGGGAAGGGAAGGGAAGGGAAGGGAAGGGAAGGGAAGGGAAGGGAAGGGAAGGGAAGGGAAGGGAAGGGAAGGGAAGGGAAGGGAAGGGAAGGGAAGGGAAGGGAAGGGAAGGGAAGGGAAGGGAAGGGAAGGGAAGGGAAGGGAAGGGAAGGGAAGGGAAGGGAAGGGAAGGGAAGGGAAGGGAAGGGAAGGGAAAACTTAATTTATGGTAACAGCACAAGGGTAGTGAAAATTAACAAAAATCTTGTGAAAAACTATTTAAATATAAAATATTTATGTTTTCAAGACTTCATGTATTTCAAATCCCCTAAACCATTTTGCCATGATTTTATGAATACTTAATGCTATAAAAACATTCTTTTGTGATCCAGTTGAAGTATTCAGCATAAAGAAAAACGTCACTTACACCAGATGATTAACATCCAAGATTCCTGAAGCAACAAGCCTGGAAATCAGTTCCAGGAGTAAAAGCAACTTGCTGCCTGGAACTGGGGTTGCTGTGTCTTTGAGAACAGCAGCACTGGAGATACCCGATAAGGATGCTGGCTGTACTACATTTAAAAACAAGAGGAGGCATGTGTTGTGGCACTCTGCAGGGGAAGATGTATGTGCAGAATGATTCAGACACACAGTGCCAGTAGTGCAAGGGAGTGGATGTGCTAGCTGAGCTGTACAAAAATGAACAACAGTAAAACAAATAACCCTTTGTGCAAGGGCAGGCACAGCCCAGAATTAAACAAATGGATGTGAATTAGAGCTTGCAGTTAACTACACTTGCTTAAAAAGGCTACTCTTCCCCCTGGTTGGCAGACGCCACCCCTCTTGTGTTGTTCCTCTGTGTCTACCTGGTTTGCAGGAGAGCAAAACTTGTTCAATGCAGCTGTCAACACCAGCAGAAAGCACTGAAGGTTCCCATTTATTTCACTATTTATGAGACATTTGCTGGGTGCAGCCAGTGGCTTCACAATGAGAAAGATCAAACAATAAGACCCTGTCAGATTTTTGGCAGAGACACATCCAAACACAGAAAACCAAATTTAAACATTATCATTTATGCATAATTCTTTCTTGGCATATGTCCTCAGGTACCACAATTTGCAGATAGAAAGCATTTCTTTCGTTTTTTTATTTTCTTTCTTTTCTTTTTTTCTTTTTTTTTTTTTTTTTCACTTCCAAATAATCTGTCTAGAAGTGTATCTAATCCTCCTTCTCTCCCAGAAGAGAATCAGCCTTGTCAGGGTGGGGCAATGTGTGTGCTTGAGATGCCAGGGCCTCAGCTTACCATGCAGTTACACTGGTGCCAGCTGCCACTGCATGGCACACGGGCAGCCAGGTCTCCATCAGACCCAGCAGGTGCTCTGCTCTGACCACTGACTGCTTCTATGGTGTGTGGCCCACAAAGCACATGCAGAAAGGCAGTTGGAGTCAGTGCAGACAGGGGAATAGTACAGCTCAGAACTGCCGGAGCTTTCAAAGGTGAGTTTCGGAGCTGATTTACATTTGGAAAGCCTTCTTGGTGTGAATAGTTCGTAAAGCCTATGACCTAAGTACTTGCCCACAGGGCCAAAATAACATTTATGTAGCATAAATTAATGTTTCAACCACTAATTCAATCTGGCCAACTAATTCTTCTGGTTTTGACAGTCTGACCTATGAAACAAAGTAGAGTTCTTGTTGTGATGACTCACAATTCTGGCTGTGTTGTGTTTTGGAGTCACATGCACCTCTGTGAACAAAGAGTGCTGTTTGTCAAGCAGCCATAAAAATATATCTAGAATATGTTTGGATCAGTGCTAATTGAAACTTCCTTTTTATAGGAGCCTGATTGAAACCAGCTGTAAGAGTCAAGCAGGAACACATTTATATATTACAATAGAAACCTGACAAATGCAGGAAGAGGCATCTGAGCAAATGCTTCTAATTGGCTGGAGAGACTCATAGAACACATGATGGCTTGAGACTTCCCTGGAGGGAAATCTTTCACTGGATGTGGATTTTTCGCAAGCTTTTTTCTCTTCTGATTTCCTCTTCAATGGAAGGATATATTTAAGTTGTGCTCTAAATTCAGAGAGACTTGAGTGCTTTTAATGATGCTACAACCAGAGAACAAAAAGGTAAAGCCAATCTTTGAGAGCAACAGTCTTTTCATTGTCTCTTTTCAACAAGTATGATCTGTAACTTACCCTATCTTACAAAAAAAAAATCAGTGGTGAGATGTAGCTAGCCAAATATAACTTTTGGATGGAAAATAAAAGCTGGTAGCTGTCCCATGATTTTTAACTTCCCCCATCTATCACCTGGTCGCTTCACCACCTGATGTTAGACTGCTAATTCCACTCAAATAGTTTCTACTCAAATAGATGTTTTATTTTTCACCTACAAATCAACAGATGATTGTCTTCTACCTTTCCAGACCTAGTGGTGTCTACCACAATTGCTCATGGAGATCTATATATTCATAAACTTTATGGCTGATTACTGCATCACATGATGCCAGTGAATAAAGCCATATGCTTTGGAAAAATTCCAGGTCAACCAAGCTATGGCAGCCTGTGTGTTTAGCATACTACCACTTTGAATACCTGTGCTCTTCTGTCTGTAGATTGCCTCTCTTTTAAAAAACAAATCTTGTTCCAGGTTCTTCTTATGACTTTCAAAGTAACCCATATGACTCATTGCAAAGACCCAAACCCCAAACTGTCCAAAAAGAGTGGGAACAAGAGATTCTTGATGCTAGCTCAGACAGCTTTATTACTAATATGTTATTTGTGATCTCCATATAAAACAGCTATATAACGAATGTTATGAGACTATCAGAAAGGTAATACTTCCTATAGTACAAAATGTTTTTGTTTTTACAAAGCCACGAAAATGTCAAAATGCAAATCATCTTGTGAGAAGAGAGGAGTGAGAAATAAAGAGGAGTTCTGCTGAATTTCTGAAACAGTGTGAAAACTCTGTATACCACTACACTGATCTCTCTCGTAACTCAGTCACACAAAACTCCATGCTTGATATGCATTTCCCTGTCTAAGAAAATGCACAATATGGTCAAATAAAAAGGAGATAGTATAAGGAGAGAAAGAAAAAAACAGGTATTCTCAAAATACATTCAGATAAATCTGTTGTCTCAGAATCCTCAGGTCTAATGAGCCTAAAGAGGAATTGAAATGTTGTCCCTCTCTAAAGGTAGCAACCTAAGCTGTTGGATGAGTACCTAGATATGGCAGTACGGAAATAGCCTAAAGGAATCCCTGAGTAACCGATAGAACAAGACTTCTCCAGGGAAGGTTTGTAGACAATAATTGTTTTTGTTTATTTGCTTGTTTGTTTTGATTAGATCAACTGACTCTGAACATTTCCTCAGGTGAGAAACAGAAAAGCATACACTGGAGTGTTTATTTTGCATTGTGTTTCTGATATAATAATGAAGAATGTAACACTCTTTTCCACTAAAATGAAACCATACTTGGTTGAGTGTTCATCTAGGTAAATTAGAAGGGCTGAAGAGGTTGCTGATGAAAGGCATAAAGTAGGGTTGAAGAAGAAAAGCTCTGTGATTGCCTGCAAGACAGCGTAGTTATGAGTGAGAATTGCATATAGCAGGGGTCTATTTCTCATGAAATTATACTCCAAAGTATGCTGATAGCACCCTCTAAGAGATTTTGGATAATATTCTATCCTATTTGTGTTTAACCCATGGCTTGCCCAAGAGGACCAAGGAGTAATCAACCAATTTCCCAACAGAAGGGTTGGTCCACTGATCTTCTGACTTGTGGGCTTGCTCTTTGCTCTTCCCTAGTTTACGTTGTACTAGATGAAAATCTCATTGGTATGGTCAGAACTTTCACACAAACTGTCTCTTTATGTTTTGGCTTACACGTGGAAATTAAAAACAAACAAACACACACACACTAATGAATTAAACAATTAAAATACATATACTCAAATTTGCTTTATCTCAGTGATTTTTAATATACCCACTCATTTACGCACAGATACACAAAAAAATAAACAGTTAACCAAGAAACTAGCCAAACTATTTTTTCCACGTCCTGGGAAAGAAACAGAGGTGAAGAAAAGAATAGCTTGTAACAGTTGTCAGCATTGTTAATATTGATTATCCCTGATGGATTACAAATTTTCCCACTGTGATTACAGAGAAGATAGGATGTATCATATTTCCAGACCTTTTATGACTGTTATGTGTTTTCTGTCAACTGGGGGCAAATCTGCAAATGTATCCTAGTTGTATGTAAAAGATTGTCTGGTGAAAAACCACTCTGGTAAATATTCAGAAAGATCCCAAGGAAGATTTAACCCCCTTGCACTCTCCAGTGATATAAAATACAGGTTTGTATTTACTGCATTTCTTGGTGTGATGCTGGTAAAAGAATAGTTTTCAGTTTGCTGAGGCTACTGCAATTGTTTAAGCAAGAAAAGTTTCGTGGCTTCTAGATATGTTTGCTATGACACACTTGCATGAGGAAATGCCTAGAGGGATTTGGAAGCCATCAGTGAAATACAATAAGGTTCCTTAATAGTTTTGATTATTGTATTATGCCAGGATTTCAAAAGTATTCTCAAATATCCGTTTTGTTTCTGAATGCAGCTCTGCAGACAGAGCTAGTTTCCTTTTGTGGATGGACTCTGTTGTGTTCACCTACACAATAGTAGGAATAGTATAGTTCAGTTCAAGCAAGGGTTTTTTATGTCTCTGATTCCCTCTTTAAGGCCTGCCATTAACATTTACTTGTTAAGTCAGTGCCATGGTGGGTGACAGCCACCCACTTCTGAAATGTCACACCTCCCGCCAAACAGCACACAAGTTCAAAACTTTCAAACACTGTCCAAAGCTGTCTCTGTCTTCCATACAATTAATTTAATAAAAAGCAATATAGCAAAAGGTAGTTGATGGTTATTTTATTTTATTTTTTTTACTTCTATTCTTGTCCCATAAAAGAATCTGTGTATTTATTCACTAACATTGGATTTTTTTAAGATTAGCCTTCTTTACAGTAAATGTTATTTTTTTGTTTGTTTGTTTGTTTTCTGAACATACAAACAGTGCCTCTTAGAAACAAGCTGAGAAATATTTAAATTGCATGTGTAATGATCAGCTGCAAATTTCATGATATGTACATTCACAGAATCACAACAAGGCTTGGGTTGGAAAAGACCATAAAGAACATTTAATTCCAACCCCCTTGCCATGGGCAGGGAAGCCACCCACTAGATCAGATTGCCTAGGCATGCTAAAGTTCTCGTTTCAAAATAAAAATATCCTCAGGCAGGTAGATGAATATTGAATTTCCCTGGGCATGGTATACATTTCTAACAGTCATAGCAACTGATAGTGAAGAACTGATCAGTCGTTATGACAGATTAAGTAAAATGTGCTGCACACCTTAAAGACTTGGATTTTAAACACTGAAGGATGTACCATTAATAAATAAATAATCTTATGCCATTAAGAAATGTATAAATTCAGTCGGTTTGCTGGACTTTTAAAATTCTTTACACATCAATTTAATAGCATGTCAGGCTTGAAAGTGAAAACTGTGAGGCTGATTTGATAAGATATCAAAAGTGCATTTGTTGAGAAATGTATGAGAATCATTTTATATTACTTTTTGCTGGGAGGGAAGAGGTGGAAGCAAGGTAGAGAGAACTTGTATAAGCTGTGTAAATTACACCGACTTTTGTGGAATAATACACAAACACCATGCTCACATAGTATACATGTATGTATGTGAAGGGGAGGATTTTATTCACCTAAAGTACCTATTTGCCACCTCTTTTGATGTGACTAGAGCTCTTCTAGTTTCATAACCTTAACATGCCAGACTATGAGGAGAGAACATGAAGGAAGAAGCAAAATGCTATCCTTGAAGGTGCAGTGAAGCAAATGGAAGAAAATCCATTATAAAAGGTCACCGTTTCTTACATCTTATATTACAACCATATAATTCAGAGAGGTAGGTTCTCATTTAGGAAATGTTCTTTTTATTCACAAGAGAATTTACCTGTAACCCAGGGGATAAAAAAAGTTGGAAAAAAGTAGAAATCAAAAACAGTATTTGGAATGAACAGAAACTGAGAGATAACTGCTATTTAAATGGACTCCAGCAGAATGGTAAATTAAATAACCTGAAATGCCCAAAGCAGAAAATCAAAAGTACAACCCCAAAATGAACCCCAGAACCTAGATGTGGTGGGCCAGAAGAAGGTTTACAGTTTGCCTTTCATGTGAATTTCATGTATCCTCACATTTTGACGTTCAGACAGAGAACTAGGTAGACTATCAGCAAATAACTTGGGGGTGACAAAGCTCCTTTAATGTGCTTGGATTTGTGGGGAATGTCTGAGTGTTGTAGTATTATTCTTTTATGCTTAACTCAAGTGCAACACACACGTCAATAGCTCTGTGGTGTAAAAAGGCACCCTGGACTCATCACAGATGTTCAAGGGATACTAGAAGACAGAAATATTCTTCCCTTCCTGTCATAGGTGTGTAATGAAAAATTTTCCTCCCTTATTTTTCCTCATGAATAGTTTGATAACAGCTGGTAGATTTGCTGGGGAAATGCATATGAAATCTAGTCATATGAAATCTAGTGGCAAAAATTGCCACTTTAGCAGTATAGAAGATTACTGTACTGTAAGGCAAAACCACATTTATTTTATTTTATTTTTTTAATTGAAAACAGCTGAAACAGGCTGGCAATAACTAAGGACAAATATTGCATTTTACACCTGCCAGACAAAAGGAATCTGGAGCATTGCCTCTTACAGAGCACACCTATGTCTGTTTTCTCAATAACATGGCAATTTTACCTGTCAGCTTCCTTCCCCACCCGCTTTACTAAAAGCTGATCTAGAGGTAGCTTTGAAGAGGTGGATGGCAATTGAAAGCAAATCTGCCAGAATGAAGAGCCTGACTGAACAAACAAGCCATGACCGAGACATCATAAGTCAACCATGTCAAATAAACAGGAGAACTACCAGCACGGACACATCAAGACAGCACAGACCCAACCAAATATCACCGCTACTCTTCTTATACAGCCTCTTCCTGTGACTGGACGTCTAGGGAACACAGCTAGAAATTTAGGGAGTGTTTGGCAGATGAAATGTCCCTGGATAACCTTTTCTGTACTGAGCAGCAGCTCTTTTTCCTTCATGTTATGTGCTATGCATTTCAAGACTTCCTCTGTCCCACACACTTCCAAAGAAATTCATTCCACTCCAAAGTAAATTCTATTACTTTACATTTAAATCTGGTGGTCTTTTCACTGTTCTCACCTCATTCTTTGATTCACCTTCTTATTTTAGACTTATTAATGAGAGGTGAAAATACACATAGGCTCTCAGCAACTTTATTGCCAGTGTACATACTGAGATCTTCAAATCTGTCCCCTGACGACCCTTTATTTAGAGTTAAAACACCCACTTTTCTGTGGTAGAGGATGCCACCTACCTATATTTGTGTCTGCAGGAAGAGCTGCAGTCACCGAAGTCCCTGGCATTGTTCAGCAATGGTTCCCATACCCAGGCTGCAGCATCCCCACCTTGCTATGGATCAAGATTTGAGCACAAACAAGCCTCCCTGGAAGAACATCTGAGCATTGTGGAGAAGTCTGGTGATTTCAGATTTAAAGCAGGGACTTAACCACAGCTTCCTGGGATAACTTCCATGACAGCAAGCTGTTGGTTCAGTGTGACTTCCGTATTTGTAATCACAAGTAATGAATTCCACTCAACTTGCCTGATTTTCCTCATGGCTCATGATATCTTTCTGTGAATGTCAGTGGAAAGAATAAGAGAAGCGTACATCAACATTGATGATGACTGTATTCAGGATAGAAAAATCCAATAACAAAATACTAAAAAATAATGACATGCATTTAAATTAGATATTAAAAATTATTTTCATAATAATGTGAAATAACTGACATATTCTTACATGTAATCTTAAAATTATTATTTTAAAGCTGCCATTTAAATTATTTGTTAAGAGAAATATGTCTGCTTCAATGTCCCGATTGTCAATATGCAGGGAAAATTTTACTCTTTCTATTAAAAGACCTCTTCTGGGGAGAAAGACTTTTGCCATTTTGGTGACATAATTCATTTCTCATAAATTCTTTTTATCTACTATATTTCCTAAATCTGTTTGAAGTTCAGACAGCTTTAAATAGATGAAGTCACTAGCACACACACACAAAAATTACATAAAAAATAATATTTGAACCTTTAAAATATAATAAATATTTTCTACATGATTCAACAAGGGAGTCTCAAAAGAGGAAATACAATTCCTCTGTGTTCTCCTGAATTTGAATTATATTTTTATCTGTCTTTGTGACCAATTCCAAAGTTTGAACCTTTGACTATGGACAACTGACATAATATAAATGACCCATATTGCTCGATCAACTTCTTCATGGAATGTAAACAATACGCATAAAAAAAAAAAAAAAAGTATGCCTTTATAAGTAATGATGCCCAGGCTTCTTGACATATTTAGGTCATATTACATGTTTTTGGAGGCTTGCTATATAGGTCTTTAACATACACTCTAACATAGCATAACCTCATTATCATAACAAATGATATAGTTATTTAATATAGACTATTTAACATAGCCTAACATAACTGTGTTGCAGTACCTTGTAAAAAATAACAAACAACCTATTAACAATATTTTACTTTGTATTGTAGATACATAGAAATTAATTCTTCATGTTATTCTTGTATCTATTTGCAACAAATCTGTTTATTAGCAGATAACTTTTCAAACATTTTTTTCAGTGTGCTTAGCCTTATCATACACCGAACACACTGACTTTGGTTGATGCTCTCCTTCTCCTCTGCTAGTGTAAGTGCACCTGTGAAGATTCTGATGTGCTTTCCTTTAGGTGCACAACCACAATGTGCAATAGTGGTTTGGTAGCTTTTCTTCACTTTTGATTGCATCCCTGAGGTACTTGCACTGTTATATTTATGTAAGACAATGAAAACTAACTAGTGGACTGCAGGCAGAAGCTGAGAAGATACATCAACCAAATTTTCTTATGTGTGAAATCAGAGGTCTCATAGTGGAAATGTTTTCTTCATATGCATACTTTGATCAGACAAATCATTTGGGCTTCACATACTGAGCTTGCCACTGAATTTCAAGAATTCATGAGTTTATGATAACTTCTAGCTTACCCTATTGCCTGGGAGATAATATAGCATCATCTTGAATTTTCCTTTCCTTTGCAAAAACACTGAATAATGGCTAAGATTCTGATAATTTTAAGCTACTTTTGATGTTTTCACTACATTAACACTAGCAATTATTCTATTTTACCAATGTTTATAGATATATGAATGAAAACTACTAAAAAATTATTGCAGAAAACATTTTAGTAACAAGATAACACTGCAACATTAATGAGAGCTGTGCTCAAATGTGAGAGAAGGGATTTCACTTTCTCTTTGCCTTGGGGACATTATCAAGCAGACATCCCTGGTGGATGGAGACAGGCCTTCCCATTCATTTTTTGCTTCTTAAAATATACAGCTATGACACCTCCTCCACAATAAGGTTTATGGCCATGAGAAAACAACAAAAACAATCTATTTGGAAAAAACATGAAGGAGAAATGTGCAAATATTCATTTCATTAAGTTAGAGATATTATAATGGGATGAGTTGTGTTGGTCTCATTAACAAAAAAGAACTTTCTTTCTGAAAACCAGCTGGAATAATACAAGCAACTGTGTGACATTTCATGTGAAACTGAGCCACTTTCCATGTATTTTATTTCTGTTTTTAATACTTACTAGTCATAGAGGAATAACATACCTCAAGGGAAAAATAAATAAATAAATAAATAAATTATTGCGTATTATCTGTAGTAAAATGTCATTGGGCTAAATGCTGAAGCTCCAGAAAATAAATAAATAAATAAATAAATAAATAAATAAATTGTTTGAGTTTCTGAACATTTACTTGAAACATTTTGTTTTTTCTTTTGTCATTTAAAAGCAAGAAGGTAAAAGATATCATACACATCTATCACACGTTTTCCTGTATATTAGGTAGGTAATTATAATGAGTGAGTTCACATTTTTTTATGTAACAATGTAATTTACCATTTCAAATGAGTGCTACTCAGATCGAATGTAAAGTATAATAAAGCTGAACTGTGTCAATATTTTCACATGTTATCACAGGCATAGGTAGTTTCCAGAAATACATCTTCTATAGAAATATTTCCTCTTTTTCTTCCTTTGCTTCAAAAGAAAGGAGTAGACTTCTGCAGACTCGGCAACACATTTTTCTGTTGGTTCTAAATAGGGGTAGTTTCAAGGGCATGATGCAAAACAGAGCATTTGTTATCTGATAAAAGATTAAAACAATTATAATTGTAATATTTTAATTAATATTAATACTGTAATTAATACAATCAAAATCAAAATAAACATAGATAGTAGCAAATTTGAAATTCACAGTTTTGTTAAAATGATCTTTAAAGTTCATAAGCCTCATATGAGTTAGAGGCATCATCCCCTCATATGAGGCACCATCCCCTCATATGAGTTAGAGGCAATTTCTCATTTCAGCTTAATATTTTAATGCAAAATATAGAAAAAGACATTATTGTTGTTCATCCACTGAAACCAGACTTTTTTATTTTATTTTTTTACAAAGACCAAGTTTTGCTTCTTTTCAGGTTAGTTCTTTAAAAATTGTTTATAAAATTGTTGTTTATATGTTAACTTATTATTTATAGAATAATTCTGACATGTAATTAAGACCTTGTAAATGGTTCATAAGATAAGTTTTGAGTTTGATACACAAAATCAGTGTTGTTTTGATTCTTTTTTTTGCCATACAATTTACAAAGATAACTTCCCGACTACAATTCTTAAAGTTATGTTTGTACTTTCCATAGTCATTTTTTTGAAATCAGAAATATTATTTCATAGTATTTATTATGTTTATTTATTGATTGATATTATTTTCTTTAAAATTATTTAAAAAATAAAAAAAAATATGCTGAATTAATTCATGGAAAAAAAAAATCTGAATCAGAGATGCTACTAATTTCATATGAAACAAAACCAAAGAAAATATGCCTAACATTTTTTAATAAGCAAAGATATATAGTTTATATGCTTTTATATTGCATGATATTAAAATATTTTAAAAGTTTTTTTCTAATATTAATCCCACCAGTCTACAAATCAGCCATTGTCTCCATTGGATTTTTCACCCAGTTTCACCTAAGCCAGAGATATCATGATATCATAATAAGAAGAACTTTGCATATTCTTGTCTGTTAACACTATTTCCTTGATGAAATTAAAGATAAAAGTTTAAAGGTACACAAAAGAAAGTGCATAGACATAACAAACATGCTTAAAGGGAATTGAAGATATAAAGAAAAGATTTATCAGGCTAAACAATTTATCACACAAAGTATACTATGTTGATACAATTATGCAAATAGAGAAAGAATGTAGAAGATGTTTTTTAAATGGCAATGAATGTGAAATAATGATCAAATAATTAAATAAACTAATAAGATAATCAGATGATTAAATAAAACTTAAAAACTAAATAAAAATTAAATAAATTAAAAATAATTAAATTAAAAAATAAATAATAATAAAAAAGATAGATGAGATATTGGTGATTTTCCTAGTTAACATGTATGTTGTAAAGATATGATAAGGCTACCACAAAGTCTTTTAAAAATACTGTGCTATCAAGCAAGATAGGAAACACTTTTAAGACTGGAATTTTTATGTTTGTAAAAAAGAAACTTGCACAGAAGGAGTAACAAAAAAAATGCAAAAGGTCTGAAAATTAAGACTCCTTCACAGAGCAGTGTTTGTGTTTATTGATGTGTTTATTGTGTTGTGTTTATTGATGGTGCTGAGTTGAAAAGAATAATCTCTGAACTCATTTTCCCCAAAAGATAAAGGTTTTAGTTTATTTCCATTGGAAAATTACTCATTTGCTGTGAGATTCAAACCAAATTATGTTATTCTTATACCATTGGGACTATTCAGCATGAATGTTTTTTTGTTTCAGCCTATTTATGATATTTATGTACATTTATGCCCAACTTCCAGGTCCATATTCCTTTGAAAGAATTGCTACCTTGCAAACTACTGAAGTGAGAATTTTGTATAGTTCTATTTTATATTTAATTTACAAGACAACATTAAATAAGAATAAATTTCATTCTTTATGGTGTTAGTGATAACATTTTATATTACTTTATAAAACTTTTTTTTTTTTCTTACTGTAGCTACATTTTTTTTTCTTTATTTTTAACATAGTTAAGAAAGGAAAATATTTGCAGTTTGGGATACCACTGGTCAATAAAAACATTTTAAATAGAAACAAAACAAAACAAAGCAAAGGAAATTATCATTTCAGTGAAGATTTAAATCAGTCAAATAGAGATCAACAGGATTTGAATGTTACCTTTTTAACATTAAGGGGTAGAGAAAAACTTTTCATTTCCATGTAAAATCTTATAGAATTTGTAAAGGAAAGGCTGAGAAAATATAAATTTATGAAGTGACTGCTTAAAATAAATAAATAAAATTTAAAAAATACTGCTTTCAGATCTTGAACAAGATATGGCATTTGCACAGCTTTGGACCATCCTACACCTACATACCTAAATGTAAATACACTCCAGTGAAATGAAGCAAAGAATCACACAAAGGATCACATGTGCATCACGCTAGAAATGTTATAAACAAAAAACATGCTTGTTCAAATCATAGTCTTTTATGACAAGATCACACAAGATCAAAGAGCCAAAACCTACCTAAACTGGAAGACACCTAATCATCTAATTATTATCATCATATTATCAATATTATCACCTAATACCATAGGTACACTCAGAGGGTATGTCACTTCGTGATGCTGGTCCTGCTCAAGACTTCCCATCCCTTATGGACAACATTTGGATCTAGGTGTGGTTTGAAATCCATCAGCATCACCAAACTGATTATCACCTACCATTTCAGAGGATGGGTTTCATTAAAAATGGGTTTCATGAAATCCATCCCCTGAAATGGTAGGAGGCTGGTTGCTCTGGGACCTGAAAGGGAGCCTTAATTTTGGAAACTATTTTCAACCTGTGTAAGAATCAAATCCTGCTGTCCTCCAGGGTATTTCTTATGGTCTATCTTTGTTAGGAGAAAGGAGTGCATTAAAGAGGTTAATATAGTATATGCGACAGTAATGTGCTACATTGAACAGATTAGATTACAGTACAGTATAAAGGTTTTGTTTGGATGTGGGATTTCTAGTAAAGGAGGGGTGCATTTTCTACAGCACAAGTAGGAAAAGAAAAAAAAAAGCAGTTAATTTGGAAGATATGTTTAATACTAGATCTAAACAGTAACTTTTCATGACAGTCATTTCATTAGGAGCTAGAAAATGTTGACAGATTTTTCACCTAATCATGTGAGAATATTTAAATCTCAAATATATAACACATTTCAAAACAAAAATACCTTCAAAGTCACACACTAATATGCCTTAAATAAACTGTAAAAATATACCACAGTTCTAGAACATTAAAATTCCACCAGGCAAGCTGCAAATACCAAAATGTAACAGAACAAAACCTTAACTATTTTTTTCCACTCAGCCAAAACGTCCATTGGTCAATGTTGGTGCACAAGTCAAGTATAACAATGATAGTTGCCAGGATTTTAAAATAAACCCCTCTACAATGATCACTGGCTGAGCCAGAGTAAAATGCTTTCTTGCTTTAATATTATTTCAGGAAATGTGAAGTATCAAATCCATTCCACCTTAATAACAACAACAACAAATTTACTTTAAATTTAAATTTCATTTTACCTTTTACAATGCTTTACACACAAGTGCACATCCTTCACAGAATCAGGGAATCATAGAATATCCTGAGTTGGAATGGACCCATAAAGTTCATTGAGTCCCACACCTGGCACCACACAGGTCTACCCAAAAATTCAGACCATATGACTAAGAACATAGTCCAAACTTTTCTTAAACACAAACAGGCTTGGTGCTGTGATTACTTCTCTGGGGAGCCTGTTCCAGTGCGTGACAACCCTCTCAGTGGAGAACCTGTTCCTTATATCTAGCTTAAACCTCCCCTGCCGCAGCTTGACACCATTCCCGCGGGTCCTATCATTGGTCACTAAAGAGAATAGATCAGCACCTGCCCGTCCACTCCCCCTCATGAGGAAGTGCCCCTCAGCCTCCTCTTTCGCAGGTTGCAAAGGCCTAGTGACATCAATCGCTCCTCGTATGTCTTCCCCTTCAGGTCCTTTACCACCTTGTCTGCTTAGACTGCACTTAATACAGGGAGAATATTTGTTAATCTTCCTTGTTCTTTGATACTTCTTGCAGCTCATACTTAACAAAGTTAGATATTTCTCCTTAATCTGGGTAAGTGCAGTTATACACATGAAATGAGTGAATTGTTACAGCAGACTTTGGTCTCTGTTTAGAAAATAGATTTGTTATTAACACTTATTCCTTAATACCGAAGTCTATATCATTGCTCCAATTTTGTGAACCATACAGCTAAAGTTAGGTCTATGTTTGGATGAAGATTCAAAATTTTTAATTTGGCATTTAAGATTTTAATTAAATCAAATGTTTATAGCCAAGAATCATAATTGCTGACAGTAAATTTCTATTTGTAAAGAGGAAAAAAAAAAAGCCAGAGTTTGATGGAAATGTAATCCTATATTGAATTGTTGAGAATTACAAGAAATTTTATCAGTCTTTCAGCAGGGATTGAATTTAAATATCTGTACATTTTGAGGAAGTCAGATTCAGCACATATGGATTCTGGTACCTTCATTTTCTAGAGAGAACTGTCTTGTTGTTATTAACCCCTGGTATCTGCCTCTGTATTGATCTTTTAAAAGTATAGAGATTCAAATGATTACTGTTGTTTAAGATAAAACTGAAAATGAATAAAGATTATGACAGAACGTATTTAACTAAAATAACCCATTATAATTATTTTCATTTTGTGTACATTTCCATACATGAACACACATGTGTACCTATATGCCTATAGATACAAAATATGATGGCTGGTGAGAGTCTTGTAGATCAATTTTTCATTAGTGAGTCAGATTAAAAATATCACTGCCTATATTTGCAACAGTTTTAGTTTTAATTTAATAAATTCTCCCTCTAATATAGCCCCTAAAAGGGAGTGTATGGCTACTGAATCAAAAGATTAAAAAACACGTATGCCACAATTGCATGTATGTCCCAACAGAGTCTTTCATATGCTGTAGTTTACCCTGTCACCCAGTTTATCACATTTTCAAGACCAGTGGCCATTCTGCACAGTACCTGGTAGAGGACACTGCCCAAGCAATAGCGATTCTCAGCAGGCAGCTCCAGAGCAAGCCTGGTCCCTGCTCAATAGCCATCACCACACAGCTGACCCAAGATCTGCTTTGCCTGTCAATACCTATAATAAACCACATGCTTCTTCTGACTAAAAGTTTGTGAAATGGGAAAATAAAGCTATTAATAATTCATGTGTCATGTAAGTTTTTTACACAAGGAACACCAGAGAAACCAAAATGTGAAGCAGGATGTGAGAGTTGGAGCACAAATGTAAGAGTAAGAAGTATTGCCTATTACTTTATAGAAGAAATTGTCCAGTGCCTGGGAAGAAAATCAGTGAAGCTGAAAAGTAACTGAAAGTCTGGATAAACATATCTGTTGTCTTCCAGGATGTCAAAGGAGTGTGGGATGTGCATGCATCATATAGCAATTCCTCAAAGGCTGTAGGATACATAGAATACAGGATGCTAGCATGGTAAGTTTTAAGGGCTAACTAACTTGACTCTTTGGAAACATTCCACAATTCAAGTAAATTTAACTCATATAGGACTTTCACTTTTTTTTTTTGAAATATTGCAGAGGTATAATTATATCATTCAAGGATAGTGTTTAAGTAAATATTTGTTTCTTAAAATATAAAAATAATAAAAATTGAAGTAATGTCTTCAAGATCATCTAGGCATTTAATAAAATTAATCCATCACTGCAAGAGTGGTAAAATGGTAACATTCAATGGAGTGAAAACAGCAGGCTGTTCAAAACCAGAAATCATGTCAGACAAGTATTACGGTCAATCTTAGAGCAAGATTTATAAATGATGTCTGGGACAAAACAGAACATGATGCTTTGAAAAAGACAGAATTTAGAAGTAAAAACATAACTTAAGGTTGAAAGCAAACATAATCCTGAGTAAGTCTAAAGCTTGTTCAAAAATCACCATTCTTCAGGAAATCCTCAGTGATAAAGGGCTGAAAATCAAGCCCGATTTGAGGGGATGGGAAACTGTCTGTTAAAGTCAGTTTGGAAAATCCTGCTCCTGCTCTTCACTGTTTTTCTGAAGTGATGACCTTCAAAGATTCAAGATACTAAAATAAAAAATAGAGATTAAGATATTTTACACTTGCAGACCTGCAAAATGGGAACTGGTACAGATGATAAAATTACCTGAAGAGGTTCAATTATACCCCCTAGAATATCCCAGTAGAGGCACTTGCAATTTCTATTTTTCAAGACAGCATTGACTTCCTTATTTAAAGCTCTCTGAAGCACGTTACAGTCAGTCTCTATTATATCTAACTAGAGCTGACAACTGTAGCACTAAAGATACCCAAATACTCTAGTCACTATTTTTTTTTATATATTTATATATATATTTGTATGTATGTAAGGACAAATTTCAAGCAATCAGAAGTTTAATAGAATAGATGTCTGAATTTCTATTCTATATTGAAGATCATAGGTGTTATTCACCAAGGATATACAATACACATCTCAGCCATTTTTGGCAATTTTACTTGTAAATTACTGTAGCCGATTTAGAATGCAAACCATGTCCCTTCCCTAAGAAAACACTGCCTTGTAAAAGGCAGAGCAGTTTTTCACTTTATGTCATATAAAAGATAACAATAATACAATGAAAGGAAATGTGACCATGTGGCCAGGTACAATAGAAAAGAAAAATGAAAATCCAGTCTACTTGGATTAAACTCTGGAAGGTCAGGTGCCTGGCAAAATGTGTTCTAAAATAGTAGACATAAATGAAAACTACCATAAACAGCATAAAGGTATCAGTATAACATGCTTCAAAGACTGCTGTGAGGATTAGTTTCTCTAATACAATAACTCAGCTGATTCAAGCATTGGTATGGGATCACTTCATGGCATCATGTCACGTTTTGTAGGCTTCTCTTTATATACTGATAATACCCTACAATTTTAAACACGCAGGCACTGCAATCTTAATAAAGTATCAAGACTTGGTAGAGACCATCTATATTGACATCTTGCATGTGAAAACATACAGTGTTACTAACAAGAGCTAACACAACCTTTAAGCTCATCTGCATTCATTGCTGAATTTAATTTGATCATGTTTAGCTGCAGCTTTCACAGCAGACATGAACATTTTTACATGTGTTATCACAATGTTTATGTGCTGTGGTTTATAAGAATAAAATGGGGAAGAGACACAGAGTCTCAGGCTATATACCCCTTTATGTTCAAATCAAAAAAGAAAAACAAAATTAGCAGCAGATTTTACCACATGCCAGCTGATGATTTTGAGCTTCAATGAGTTTGGGAAAATTACCAGCAGCAGGCAACTTAAACCTCCTAGCAAAAATTTAATACACCCATCCTCCTTTCAATTGCACAGACCTCTTTTTCCAAAAGCAAATATGCAGCATCATTTGTATATTAACAGAGAACAAGTTTGATTTATAACACATACTATAAAATTAACCAGTAAGGAAAATTATCAATAGAGTCCTCATACCTTAGACAAATTTACTCCATTACAAATAGTAAAAGCCTTAAGTGTTCAATTAGCAATGAGTAACTCTCTAATGATTATGATATCATGTCGTAAACTAGCTAATGGGTCCTAATGAGTGGAAAAGTTCACTAGAGATACATATGTTTTAAGAAAATCAATGGAGGCTGTGGCACCTAAATGAGTTTCAAAGTACAGCTTTCCAGAAATGTGATATTATTAGGATAAAATCATATACATATACATATATATACATATATATATATGTGTATATATATATATATAATGTAGTTTTGTAGATAAGCCCTTTAAAAAAAATATATATATATATATATATATATAGTTGTTGTTTTTTGTTGTTGTTTTTTTTTTTTTTTTTCTAAGTCAGCTTCCTGGTTATGAAAGTTGTAGTCTGTTGTTCTAGCTGGGCCAGGTTCAGGGTTATGATGATGTTTGCCATGTGGAGCCCTGCCAGTAGGAGACTGCTCCCTTCCACTGCCTGTCCCCCAGTCCTCCAAGATTAAGCTTAAAAAAAAATAAAGATAAGACAACACCAAATGCCAAGATCAGTATTGTCTGGTAGAAAGCGTGTCTGTGCTGACAGAAAAACAGCTACAGCAGAAACAAACCAGGGTTGTAACAGGGTTGAGCTTGGTCATGTCCAGAACTGGTCATGCATCCATTTCGTCTGTGGAAGAAAAAGGGCTTTGCTACAGAACTACATTAGCAGTAGGTCATGTTAAAAAGGTTGTCCAATGACGATCACTTATGATCATCACACACTCACTTCAAGAAGTAAAAATACCTGTTATACTTCTCTAAACACCAGCAAATGGGAATATTTTGGCTTTCATAGAGGTTCCCTTAGTTGCAGTTCATCTCTGGTGGCATGGGCAACATACTCAAAGATCCTGAACTAGGCAGCCTCACTTTTTGCCAGGCTTTGTTTTATGAATAATAATAATAATAATAATAATAATAATAATAATAATAAATCCTGGTGTTTTGTCCAATGTGACTAATCAACTCTATATTACGCAGCTCTTTACAATCATTGTTTGAAACAAACCTTAGACATTCTGTTCACTGTATGAACTAAGGACAGATAAAGGCAGTGCATGACATCACTCTGGATTGTTCAAGTGCTGTTATTCTTTGCTTCAGAGGAATTCATTAAAGTATATATACACCCTATTCATCTCTACTAAAATCTATTCAGGATTATATGTTATGTCATATTCACCTTCCACCATCTTCCAAAGGCTGTAACTCTCAAGAATACCATATATATAAATAGGCTTTAAAAAATATTACAGAGAAAATTTCTCCCTGAACCCAGCATAATTCTCATCAAGAAACACTTTTAAGTATTACAGAAAGCCAAATAGATGCTCATATCTTATGGATCAAGAAAATTAATAATCTATTGATAGATATAGTCAAATAAATAAATAAATAAATAAATAAAACAGCTTTAAATAAGTGGAACGTCTCAAATAATCATGTTAAAACACTTGTTTATTTTGGTAGGCTATAATAGGATTAAAACACAGAGTGCTTCTGAAATGTAAAACATACTTCAGTACCAGGGGAAGAAAATGCTGTTACTACTCAAGGCAAATCAAGGAGATTATTTAATTAAGATCGCTTCATCCTTTGAACAAATAAAGTAACCTGAATCTGTTTTCTTCTGACTTTACTTGTTCTGCTTCCCACAATTTTATTTGAATTGTTTTAATCAAAAGTACAGTTTTAATCATTGAGGTTGGAAAAGACTTTCAAGATCATCTGGTCCAACCATCACCTTACTACCAATGTCACCCACTAAGCCATGTCCCTAAGCACCACATCCAGCCTTTCCTTGAACACCCCCAAGGACTATGTTCCTTGGGCAACACGTACCGATGCCTGATTACTCTCTGAAATTAAATGTCTCATAACTTCTAATCTGAACCTCCCCTGGTACAGCTTGATGTAATTCCCTCTAATCTTACCACTAGTTAGTTACCTGTGAGAAGAGGCTGACTCCCAGCTCCCCACACTTTCCTTTCAGGTAGTTGTAGAAAGCAATAAGGTCTCCCTGAGCCTCCTCTTCTCTAGACTAAACATCCCTTGTTCCCTCAGCCGCTCTTCATAGGACTTGTGTTCCAGGTTCTTCACCATCCACATCACTTGTTTTCATAGCACCTACCTTATGCTTATTAATCATTTCTAATCTTCTTTGAAATAAAACGGGGGCAATCTCTTGTGACCATATCTTCCAAAAATAGGCTCCTTGTTTACTTTTTTTTTTCTTTCTCTCTTCTTTCTTACCTTCTTTATGGTCAATTACATGGTTTTCTGCCCTGCTGTTTCTTTATAATTACAACTTTTTACAGCCACGTTCTCAAGACTATATTCTTCACTGGTAAGATCTTGTTATATCTTCAAATTGGAAATCTTCATAGTAAGTGGCTCTCTCTTAGCCATCATACTACATTCAGTGCCTACACTATGCACATTTTGCCCTGCATTATCCTAAAATGGCAGTAATCTTCATAGATCTTTGTTATTCTTCAATGTTTTATGACTAGCAAAATAATTATTACTTTGATAGTACAGGTAAAGTATTTAGAACAGTATGAGATATATTTGTTTGCAGCCAAAGCTACTTATGGATTAATGATTATCTGAAAACACTAATTGGACCTTCAAAGGAGTCATGCCTCAATACACAGATGTAGAATTCTCGTAAGTCTTTTCTTTTCTGGTTCATTGTAATTATCTACTTTCCTGGTTTTTGTTTGTTTGTTTGCTTGCTTGTTTTGTTGTTGTTTATTAGTTTCTTTTTTGTTGTTGTTGTTTTGATATTTTTTTGTTTGTTTGTTTGTTGTTGTTGTTGTTTTTTCTTCCAGAAATGAAAACAAATAATCCAAGAAACCAGAATTTCGTTTAATTACATCACAGAATCAAAAAGACCATTGCTTTGGTCTTTTTGAACACCTCTGTTGTACATCTGTGTTGAAGAACACATGACAGGATTTGTGTTTGCATAATTATTTTTTCTTCTACAACCAGTAAGATTTTATATATATATATATATCACATGCAATTTTTCTTAAGTTAAATAACCCATTTGCAAATATTGTGCAGTATTACTAAAATTCAATATTCAACAAGATTTTACCATAAGTCTATTTTTTTCATAAGCTTTGGAGAAACAGTATAGTCAGTACCACTACTGAGTGCCATTATTTCCCAGTCCAGGAAGACATGAATACAATGAAATTTATCCCTTTGCAATATACAGGGTTATGTATTTGTATCCAAGAGCCATCTGAAAGGGAGACTGATCTCAGCATACTGACATAAACTTTGATTTTTTTCAAAGTAAAAAGGAAAAGCAGGAATGTCAATATGCTAATAAATTAGGAGAAACAGGTACTGAGGAACTAAAAAGAAAAAAAAATGTTCATGTGCAGAGCTTTTCTTGCTTGTTATTTTCTCACTTATATAGATTGGGGGTTTATACCTTCAAAATATTTTAGAAATTAAAAAAAAAAAAAACAAAAAAAACAAACAAACAAACAAACAAAAAAAAAAACCAACCAACCAACCAACCAAACAAACAAACAAACAAAAGACTAATAGAATTACTACGATATTAAAAAAAAATACATTGTTGTAGTACTTTCCACTTATACTAATATTATCAAAAAGGTGTATATAGGAACATAACTAAAGTTAATATGGCATAGAGGCTATTTTTGTAGGTATTTAGTACACAATAGCACATCTTAGGTCTATTTTGTAAATGATTGGTAAAAGCTTTCTTATAGCCAATATAAAAGCATTGCATATACGTATATGAACAAAAATTCTTGTTCACTCAAAATAAGTCTTCTTGAACAAATGGACAGCAACATTGCTTGTTAACAAATGGACAGGTGGTCAGTAGAGCCAAGATTTACAGGCAGAAGAAATTTATTGAAAAAGTTCTTTATAAACAGATAGAGCAAGGCTGGCTACATGAATTAATCTTCTGCACACACTCACAGGCAGATGCTTTGCAAGAATGGTAATCCAAATGGAGAGCAGAACAGTGTGGACATTATGCAGATAAATATATTACAGACTGGGAAACTTTGGGAAAACTGAGGAAGACTCAGGTCTAGATTACAATTTTCAATACAGAAACCTGGTGAGAAGTTGATTTTTTGCAAAGTGTCCATCTATAAGAAGTCTGATTTGGTACCAGAACATCAGCATTGAAGTGTTCCTATGTTTAAATATTTAGACTTAACAAGTGATCACCCTAGAAAAAGCCATTATTTAATATCTGTTTAATCAAATGGGAGATGACACACTTTTTTTCTTGAGTATGACTGATCTCATTTGGTTAGTCAGGTACTTGCTGGGCATAAGACTACAGGAGTGGTTAAGCAAAAAATAATCACGAAGTGGGAACCTCAACTCAGAGGGAAGAGTTCAGAGCATCTGTAGTCAGAGGGCTACAGATGAGATCCTCTGAGGCTTCCACTAGGCCTGTGATTTCTGATTTGGATCCAAAATGAAAGAAGGAAAATTTGAGATGATAATAATAGTGCACAGAAACAAATTTCACATGGAAGGAGATTGTGCAAGGTAGGAATCTTTTCATGATGTCTAGGCTACCTCCTGAATATAAACAATAGAAGTATATGCATATGTTTCTCAGATTTCATAGAATCATTAAGGCTGGAAAAGACCTCCAAGATCATCTGGTCCAACCATCCCCCTAGGTTAGTAGGTCTACTAGAGATTAATGATTCAACAGCAATTCTGTAATGATTCTATGATTCTAATGATTCTACTCTAGGATGTTTGTGTGACTTCCAGCAGCTGCTTGTAGAATGCCTCATCCATCTCTTCACCCTGGTTTGGCAGTCTATAACAGACTCTCACCAGGATGTCCTCTTTGTTAGATATCCTCCTGATCCTTATCCTTAGGGACTTTACCTTATCATTCCCAGCCCCGAGCTCAAGAACACTGAAACACTCTTTAATATAGACAGCCATGCCACCACCCCTCCTTTGTTACCTGTCCATCTGAAAAGCTTATAGCCATCCATTGCAGCACTCCAGTTGCAGGAGTGGTCCCACCACATTTCTTTTGTGGCTTTGAATTTATTTCATCCTGTCTTACTCCACATCACTCCACACTAAAGCAGCCCCATCAGTGTGCAAGGACGCATCAAGATTTTTTTTTTTTTTTTTTCTCTAAATGATACCTTTTCTTCCCTTACAGCCACCTCATACCTCTTCTTTTTCCATTTCTTTCTGAACAAATGAGAAAAGATCTCTTTGGAGCAGTTCTTCCTCCAGGTAACAGGAGGTTAACTTGTTCTTGAGTTACTTGTGTCAGTATTTCTTGGAAATTCTGTGCATTCCTGTGTTTATGTCATAGTAGTAGGCATAAGCATATGACAACATATTAGAGAGGAAAGGGAAAGGGACAATAATTTCAATGCTTACTACATAATCTAAAATTTTGCTGAATATGCTAACAGGGAAAAGCCCACCCCTAAAATAAGCTTTCAAATTGAGATAAGTTTTATAAAAGAACATCAGAGAACAGTGATAGATGTTTGCTCTTTGCTCAGTCATGTGAAAGTACTGTTTAATTATGGATTAAGTTGCAGTTTTAGCTTCTTCACTGGTGTCATTCTTTCCATTTTCTTCTTTGAGATCACATTGAGCAAGGGTGATATACAGATAACATTTGATATTATTCACCTGCCTATATTCTCTAGAGAACATCAAAAAATATATAGGGAGGGAGGGAGGGAGGAAAACACATCACCAACCTTGGAGTTTTTTATTAGGAAAAGAAGATAAAACAGCAAGAACTGGGTCTGAAACAATAAAAGTACAACTCTCTCCAGACAAGAGATATGAGAAATACACAAGATGCCTATTTTACTTTAGGACCTGAATTTTAAAAATATATGAAATTCTTTGCCAAAAATATATAAAACAGAACTCTTGTAATTCTAATGATGTCATTTTTAACACAAAGGAGTCAGTATCTAAAACATTATTTATTTATTTATTAAGATTAATGTGACCTAAAGTGTGGTATGCCTTTTTTTTAAAAAAAAAAAAAAAAAAAAAAACACAAAAAAAAAACACTTAAGATTGTCTCCTTTGCTATGCATTTGACCCTAGAAGGGTAATCTAACAAAAGAAAACATCTTGTCCTATAGGAAATATAACAAACTTTGTTACGTCTTGAAGCACTGATGGAACAGCAGGGAAAAAAAAAGAGTGTTTGTAATGTAAGACCAGTATTTGTAAACAAAAACATGCCCCACCAGCCAATGAGTATGGTTTCAGACCTTTGCATTGCATTGAAAATTTAACACGTTTCAATATAGTATGTCAGGATCACTCTTGTGCAGAGCATCTTCTGGTTAAAGATAATACAATAGTTAGAACTGCTAGCATCTCTGAACCATAATGATTGTCTTTGCCTTATTTTTAATGTTAGTTTATTCTGCAAGAGAGTAGTTCAGAATGATTTCATCAGGTGTGTCAATTTCCTGGGAGATAAAGTATTTTTAACAATGCTTTCTTCCGAATATATTTTAATTATCACTAGTGCATGAAAGGAACAAATTAGGAACAGATTCTGCATCTCACCTGTGACTAAGCAGTACTTTTCTATAGATGTAGTTGAACTGAAGCCATGACCAAGAAGACATGACCAAGACTGTCAGTTTGGCCTAAAATGATAATATTAGTGTACTGAGAACAACTTGATAGGTTGCTGGAGGTGCTGAGAAGAACCCAGCTGTATTTCTCAAAGAGCTTGTTTACATCCCCCTGACAAGTCAGTCTGGGAAACAATGGTGACAAATGAAAACAAGAAGCAATGTGGACTGAACACCAATCAGTGCTCAGAACAGTAAGTGCCTCTTCTCTATTGCATCTATGGTTTATTTTTTATCTCCCTGTTGTTTTTCTATGCAGTCATATTAAGTTGAACATTCCTGAGATTTTAGATGAGAATTGATGACCAAAGTTCTAAGCAACAGTGCAGTATCCACTGCAGAGTATACATGTTCATGATACAACATTATTAACAACAACAAGTACCCATTAACAACAGCAACAAAAAACTTATGCTTAATTGAAGTATGATTACCACGGTGTAACACAGCATCTCTGTGCTGCAATCCTTAGAAAACATACTCTACAGACAAATTTCTTTAACCTAGGTCAACAAATGTAACTATGACAGATACCATAAGAACCTGAAAATAGAAATGACTACTTGAAATTCTGCATTAAACTTCAAAAAGTAAATTATAGATATATCCTTCATAAATGTATATTTTTTTCATTAACATCACTTTATATACTTTTGCAAATTACTCCAACAGAGCAAATGCTTTGCTTCACTTATGGAGAGTAGCTAAACCATGTTTTGTTGTCAAAACCAACAATAATCTTGCAAATATATATTTGTTTGTTTGCTATCACATCAAGCATAACTATACCAGCCTAATAGAAGTAAATCGAAAGGCAACATTTTTGTTGTAACATATAAATCACTTCTGCAATATCCTTACTTTGGGTTGTCTCTGCCAGCTGTAGCTACAGCCCACCTTCTCCACCCATCAGACATAGATCATCAGCTGTTAAATGCATTAGATTATTGACAATTATCTCAGTTATTTCCTGTGCTAAACTCATTCACCTCAGCAGAGATACAATAGAGCTGTTTCTTACCAGGAATCTGAATAAACATTATACCGTTCTGTAAAACTTCTCTCTACTTACTCCTCTCAACATTTACATATGGCAGATAGTTTGATCTTTCCCATGTAAACAGGTATCCAGCTGCAGATTTGGTTGCTATTTAGTCTATTTCAACCAAAAGATCACTTTTGTGAAAGGAAAGAAGACCATAAGATTGCTATTCAGATCTATATGTTTTATTTATTTATAAATGAGCAGGTAAAGCAGACAATTAAGTAGGTGATGAGACTTACCAATGACATCAGTCATGGAATCCACTCCATTGCATGCAAAGAGTAAAAAAGAGGATACTTCAGCTTGACAATTACCTGAATGAAGGGTTACAGCTGCAGTTAATAAAATTACAATCAAGGAGTCATTCCAGAAAAATTATCAAGCAGCTGGTTTAAAAACCAACCAAATGAACGTACATTTGCTTCTAATCTTTCCAATAAGCACAAAAGCACGATTAAGTTCTTGGTAGTGGTGTTTTGTTTTGTTTTGTTTTGTTTTGTTTTGTTTTGTTTTGTTTTGTTTTGTTTTGTTTTGTTTTGTTTTGTTTTGTTTTGTTTTGTTTTGTTTTGTTTTGTTTTGTTTTGTTTTGTTTTGTTTTGTTTTGTTTTGTTTTGTTTTTTTCTCCTTTTCTCCTCTTTTTTTTTTTTTTTTCCCTTCTTTACTAGGAAGGTGTGTGAGGATTCAGCTAAAATTGTAACTACACATTCCTTAGCTGAAACATCAGGAATTAGAATCTAGGCTTTTATTCACCTGATACAAGAAAGATGGAAGATGAAGTTACCATGGGGAGTGCTGAAGGACCTCTGTGAGTTTCCCAAGTGGACAACTGTGGTCCCGTGCGAGAAACCTACAGAACTGGATGCATCAGCTTCTCTTGAGCACTTAGACTTGCATTCTCCCCTCTGGAGCAGGAATAGATATGTATTTTAAGGGACTGTTTGCTAGTTTGGCTGAGATGCATTTGGTTGATTTACCCCCCAAAATATTTCCAACACTAAGTCCCACAGCTCAGCTTCTATCACCTTAATTCAAAAAGTGAATCAAGCCTATTAAGTTTCTCTAACACTGGAAAAAAGACTAAGAAGGAGGATTAAATACTTAGTAATACCATGGAGAAATATAAACTACAGGTTGGTAGAATTTTTTCCATCTTATGGGAGCATTTTGTATTAATATGTGGCCTCAATGTCTCCTTTTGTAGTCCAGTACTGTAAAAGAACCGAATCACTATCTTATTGAGCAATCTGTAGAGAAAATAAGAAAATGCAAATGTTTCTCTATATGCAACACATAGACCATCTGTAAGTCATATCATCTTTTCTTTTTTTTTCCTTAATATTGCATACTCTCTACTAAGAAAGACTGAGAGCTCAATCTTTCCCTTTTGGCTTTCCTTAGAGCAAGCCAGCTGCCTCATGGAGCTATCAGCAGGGTTTATTTTTCCTGGCTTGGATGCAAACCCCTAGTTATTAATATGGGAGTGAGCTCTGCTAGCTGACAATTTAAGATAAAGTAAATTGGAAGTGACATAAAGGAGCGTGTGGGTGTTAATGTGCGTCACCAAGGTTCTTTTCTGACATCCTGAAAGGTCTTGTCTGTATGGCTGACACTAGCAACCTTTACTAGTGACCCTGTGCTATTAAAGGGTAGGCACTCTCATTGATTTGTAAAAGTGACAGATGCGGCATGTGGTTGTAAATTAGCCATGTGAAGTCAGTCTCCAGAGATTTCCAAGCATGTTTTTTCCTTTGCAATGATTTGTGTTCTTCCATTTACCAAGCTGCATGAAGTGAGGCACTTAACTCTTTTTCACCAGTCATCTCATTGTACTTCACTTTTTTTTCTGATTCTTTTCTTCTTTTCCCATTCTCCCTAATCTGTTATTATTCACAAGACTAAACTTCTCAGTTGTTTCTTAAGATGCTTTTCTTTTTCTCTTCATAGTATTTCTAAAGAAGGTTAACAAAGTTATATTAGGATAAAGTTGAAATCTCTTCCAAACCCTTAAGCCCTAGCTTTTATTTACAAGTACATATATTTATATATATACATACGTGTATATATACACATATGTTTATGATTTTTTTCTTATGACAGAATTACTGTTCTGATGTGGATTTTATTATTAATTGTCACTGGTCACACAGAGTGCAAAGGGAGAGTGAGTGAGCTTCCAAGTTATCTTCAGTTCTTACAAAGAAACTCAGGTGTGATGGAATAGCACCATTTAAGAAAGGGAGAAGTTATTTTTTACAACTACAGCTGCATAATGCAAATAATAATGGGAAATAAATTTAAATGTTTCTAGCCTCAATTAGGTAATTCACATCAGCCTTTTAACAAGTATCTACAGTGTTCATATGGCATTATGGGGACCTGGAACCACCACATATTCCATTCCTACCAAGTAAGAATTAAGCTACAGCAGACAATCTACCATCTCTCTTCCACGAATTTCCTTCCATGGAAATTCAATCATGCCATTATAAAGCTGATTTTAGATATGTATTTATATTGCAACTTATTTGCTACAATAAATCAGAGTTCCATTCAGGTAAAGATTAGCTGGATGATCAACCTCTAATAATTAAATGCAGGACATTAAACACTTATCACAGAAAGTATTTATGTGCCATTTGCTACAAAACCAAACCCAAAGCAAAACAAAAACATGTCAAGACAAATTATTCCTTGGTCTAAATGTCACCAGCTGTAAAAAGCACCATGACAAAATGTGCAGGTTAAAAGGTCGTGACCTCATAAAACTACTATTCTAGCTCCTTATCCTAAATCACTTCCAATTATGTATGGTAAGTTCTTTCCATTTTGAAGTAGAAAACACATTTTCTGAGAATTTCAAGCTGGGCATTCAGTGTAGATCCAGAGGTGAAAGGTTCAGGGTTTTAGCTGCTAAGCCGCCAATCTCTGTCCTCTCTTCTTTTGTCTTTCCTTTTGAAGTTATTCACAACAGTTATTTCTAGTGAGTATTCATTCAGTGAGGAAAGCTTGTGCTGAAACTGTCTTCCACGCACTTTAGGATTCCAACAATTCATAACATTGCTATTTTTATTTCTAGATTCAGCCAAATGCACATAGGTACCCTATTAATGCAGTGGCATTTGAGACTGAGATATTTGTCCATAAATTTGACTTTGAATAAATAAATAAATAAATTCATATTTCCAAATCTTTTCCATGCAACAGGGATGGGTCATATTTGATCACAAATAGATCTCAGTGCACTGTGATCACTATGACACCTCACTAGTTCACCTCTATGCTATCTCATATGTGAGTCCATGACAGACTTTGCCAGGGGAAGCCCACTTTCTGAGAGAAAGAGGAAGTATAGAAATGACAGGACCCTTTAGTGTTAAAATTTAATATGAAGCTATATTACCATAATTATCACAGTGGAAACCACTGTCTCATCAAGCAGCCGGATCCCAGGACATGGAGTTAATTATTTATGTGTTCAGAACTGGTGTTTTGGGTACATTTGGAAGGCTGAGTTAACACTGTAAGGGGTTGGAAAGGGTTTAAGGATTTTCAGTGTCTTTCCTCCCACCCCCTCCCGTCCACTCCCCTCCCTTTTCCCTCAGTAGCTTCTAAATGTTTTATAATTATTCATTTTAAACCTATTTCCTGGTCAATCATTCTGAAGCTGCTCATTCCTTCCCTTTAATAAAGTCCAAAACTGACTGTTACTATGGAAACTGCTACAGATGTAACAGCTGCAATTCACAAGAAAGAAAAAGAAGAGGAAAATGGATCAAGAAGTGTCACTTGCATTATGCAAAATTTCATAGTGATGTATGAATTGCGTGCTGTGAATAAGGTTCTTTGTGAACCCAAAAAGTTAGAAAGGTCACCCTAATATTAGAGGAAATGATTCCTAAGTCAGGAAATGAATTGTTTTCATTTTATTTTTTTTTTGTGAAAAAAAAAAAAGAGTTATTTATAATCTCTTTTTTGAAACAGTTTTTATAGAAATATATATATATATCATTTTTTCTTTTAAGTGTCTTTGCCTATAAACAAATTTTGATCTCTCTTTCCCTTTTTTGGGGGGGTTAGGAACACTCAGAGAGAAAAAAAAAAAAAAAAAAAAGTTCTGCTTTAAGCACAACTGACATGTGAGCACCATTTGTTACCAGGTGGTCAATTACATCTTTTCTTTGCATATTTAAAGGTATTTTATGCAACTACTTAAAATCTCTCCTGAACATGTGTATTACGCAAAAGAAAATGGGGCTGTGAAAACTCAAAATAATGGAAGTATTGTAGTAAACAAAAGCTGTGCAGGAATGTACTCAGCCTGTTTCCCTTATCAATTGCAGTATTTTTACACCCCCATAAATTTCTCTGACTGCAAGCCGGTTTCTGCAGACATAGTCTGGAGAGCCTCAGAGAGGGAAGGGAGAATCAGGCCTTTTGTCTAGTGCTCAGCTGCCATCAATTATTTAGGAGCAAAATTATGTGACATTTTTCTTTCAATTATGCTGTTTAACAAGGCTTGGGAGTTAATACTGACCAGAAGATGTTTTATCCAAGATATGCTGTAAAATACTCTGCACTCTGTAGAACAGATCTCCCTTGGCTCTCAATTAATGACTGCAGCCATGCAACCACACTAAACTGACTAATCTGACTTGACTGGAGCTGAATGCACCTCAGTGTTTTTAATTATTATTTTTTATTATTATTATTTTTTTCCCTCATAATATATAGAGAACTGTTTGTGCTGGATGTGCAGTAATAAAAAATTGTCAAATGTGTCAAAAGACTTAACTTCATAATATAATTCTTCAAAGAGAGGGTTGTATAAAAAACAGAAGGCATGCTGCTTTATTATTACTGTGGGGACTGCGTGATCCTGTGCCTGACAAAGATCTTTTTAAGATGTATGAGCAGTGTTGTGAGTCTGTATCCAACAGCATCCTTATTGTTTTTTCATCCAGCAGTTTAGACTTCAGCTTGGAAACTCACTCCTGCCTTTTGCCCTTGACTTAACAGTTCTGCACAAGCGGTTAAGTACATTCCCAAACTGTGCATTTTACACACTCTGAACATTAAGCGACAATTTAAATATTATGACATGCACTGAGGCATGCATCAGATATAAAGAGGAAATTCTTAACAAGTATATTTTTAACAAAGTCTATTTCCACATGAAGCTCTCTGCCTGGCATCACAGCTTCTGAAAATCTGTAGTGACTCACTCACTGGAAAACTCAATGGAAGTGCAAATGTAATCTCTAGATTTGACAATCACCTGCCCCCTTTACAGCTCCATTACTTGATGTTTGCTAATTTGATATTAAATCATGGGACTCCTCTGAGAAATAAGTTAATTCATTCCTTTTAATTTATATCTTGTTTTTGTGTTCAACTATAGTTTTCTTTTAGCATGCTCAATCAATATCCCTATCTGACTTATATATAACTTATATAACTTATAATATAACTTATCTGACTGCTTTTGCTGTGTTTTCTTTGCCTCAGGATTGACAAAATGCATAGCATAAGAGTTCCAAAGTTGTTAAATTGCATGTCATTGCCCATTGTTCATTTATGTTGTACCACAGATTTCAGATCAGCACTGAAAAATCAATTCTGACATGAGCCAAACAAGTATTTCTTGATGTTCTGGTAAAGAGAGGCTACATTTTCAGGAAAGCCTTAAATTCTGTAAAGAAAATGTGTCTTCAACTCTGTTTCAACCATTTCACTTTTGGAGGCATAGTCAACCTGATTCCAAAACAACTACAGAAAATTTACAATCTGTATTGCTTAGTTTATTTCTGTTCTTTCATCACTTGTAGGCCTTAGTATCCAGGATGATTGCTTTAAAATGCTGCATTATCTTTGAACCATGATACTCTATACATATTAGTGTAATCCCAGATTAAGAAGAAAAGTTGAGGAATGAGAGGGTTGAAAGTTATTCAGCAAAGCCAAAGAAACTTCCTTCCTTACAAGTTTGGTGTCCCTTTGTGAAACAGATTCAAAGTTATACAGAGCATAAACAACAACCTAAAGAACTGAGAGTGCAGGAAGAGCTATTTGCTGTAAAGGACTAAAAAAAAATAATATGTAAATGACATAAAGCATTTGGAGTTTCTTACATCAGTGATTTGTGCATGTTGTTTGCCCTGTTGCTTTGTCATGGACTGTATCCCCCCTTTAACACTTCAACCAGAGAGACACCTACGTGCAGGTAAAATACAGTATGCTAAGCTGTCTGTAGTCAGCAGGATGCTACCTTAGATCACAGAGATGAGCTCTGCAATGTTTCCTGTAGAGGTACAGCCAAGAGAAGAAGCAGCCAACAGAGAGCTCTCAGCCACATTTTTACTGTTCCAAAGTCCTCAGCAATGCCTCAAAATATGTCTCACTTCCAACAGGCTATGTACGCTATGAACCACTGCACCGCCCCTAGCAGAGACAATGTGAGAGACAGACAGAAACTCCAAGCAAATCCTTTTTGCTAGAGTTTGCCTCAAATGGGGAACAATTTTTGCAATTCAGAAAGGTGTTTGTTTGTTTGTTTGTTTGTTAGTTTTTGGGGGTGAGATCCCCTTCAGTCTGAAAAGAGGGGGCCAGTGTGGGATGAGGATTTTGCCTGGGGAGTCACAGTATCTTTCCCCAGATTGATCTACTGCAAAAATTACATCTCATTAATAGAAGTTAGGAATCAACACTTTGAAAAGTTACATTCAGAAAGCAAAATCTTTAGAAATGAAAACCAGGATCCATTTCTTCTTTCTCAAGTGAAATCACAGTACATCTTTCTACAGCCCAAGGAATTTATCTGCAGTTTACACTGTGGCAGATGATCTATCAGCAGACAAGGCTCTATGAAATCATCTCACTCTGTTCACAAATATGTCATACATTAAGGTTCCCTTTGAGTATCAGGAACACTGCTTCTTTTCTTAAAGAAAGAATGTTTTTTATTTTTTCAGTCTTGTAGCAAATTAGAAATACATAGAAATATTTTGACAGAAACCTGGTCTAGATAATGATTTTTTCTTCACTTGTTCTTATATCTTTCTTCAAAAGATAAATTTAAAATATGGACACAATTCCTCTTAAGTGTTTTATCAGAAATAGAGCATAACATTTCACACAGAAGAGGCTTTTTAAACATTTGTATGATTCAATGTGAAAAATTTCCATTATCCCAGAGGAATTTAGTGGAAGAGTGAAATCTCAGTAGCATGAAATCACAGAAAATGGAATGGAAATTTTTCCCCCACTAAATTTTCCATATAAAAATATCCCTTCTCTTTTATACGCATATATTAAAAGCAAGATGTAATAAAGACAGAAATAAACTCTGTGTAATAATCATAGTTTAAGCATTTAACATACCTTGTGAATTGTTGAGCTATTTTATTTTGTAATAAATAGTGAATAATTGATTTATCTCTGTGTTTCCAGTAATTTGTTCCACATTCTGTGTACTTGCTATTTTATTTCCTTTTCAAAGAAAAGACAGTAAGGAATGGAAAGAAAAGACAGTAAGGAAAGGACATACTTTGGTTATAGTTATGCAGAGCTTATTTAAGATGAATTTCAAGGAACACACACTTTTTTTTTTTTTTTCTTTGAAAGACTATTTCTATTTGAAAAATAACATATATTAGTGTACGTATGTCTTTTTTTTCATTAAGACCATTATTTTCTGTATCATTCAGTATCATTACACTAGTGAAAAGCACTCCACAACATCTGCAAAATTTGCTGCACTTATAAAACAAGAAATACTTTGCTCTCTTACGTGGTGTGAAAGACAAGAAAAATAGAATAGAATTGTGAGGTGAGTCTAGCAGAGTTACATATCCATAACCACCCCATGAAATACAGTGGTTATTTATTTTAATGATTCTGGCTTTAGATGGCCTTACTGTTTATTAATCTCCTCTAATTCTATTTTATATCAAGGATATAAATGCTAATGCTATTAGAAGATGTTAATGAATCTGTATCACAATGAAAAATACCCAAATAACTACATGTGCGCAAAATAAAGACCAGCTGCAAGTCCCGTGTGAATGTCCAGTTAGTGTAATATATAACTCATCAGTAACAATTCCAGATCTTTATAAAGGTAACCTCCCAAGAAATCAACGGGTCATATGACAGATATTTTAGCACATCTACCTTCAAGAGGAAAAAAAAAAAAAAAAAAAAAAGTTTAGGGGGATGTATTTCTAGGACAATAATCAGTCTCTTTCAGTCACAAGGCAACTGGTTACTACTGGTTACTACATTTGGGTTAAATTCCAATGTTGTCTTTAAAACGTTACAACACTGCTTAAGATTTGAGATGGTATTGAGCAATTGCTGAAAGGTGCCTTGAATGTATGTAATGTTTAGAGGAGCAAATCACGACATTAATTCAACATTCCTTTGAAGAAATATTCTATTTTTTTCTTGATGAAAAAGTAGTGCACAGTATTAGTGTTAATGACATTGTGATGTTAAAAGTTAATAACAGAAATGTTTTGTTTTCTTCTGTTTTGTTTTAATTAAACAGGAATTAATCTAATCTTTGGAAGTCATTATCCAAAATAAATGAGTATTAGAACCTCAACAGAATAATTTTGGAAACTCTTCTTAACTAACAAACCAATTAACTTGGTTAAAATATTTAATCATTCCTTTACAGATAGAACTCACACAGAATTTCAAGTGAGAATTACCATTATCATTTAAAAGAATGGAAAAGATCCCATAGATGTCTCTGCGTGACTTGAAGAAGAAAAGATGGCAGCCAGAGAAGTAGAACTGCACAGCCCCTTAGGGATTCAAAAATAAAAATAATAACAATTAAACAAACAAACAAACAAAACACGCTCTGCCTCTGTGCCATCTTGTGAAGCTGACTACCTGTACCTGTAAGGCATCATGATTCATGACAGACAGCAGAAAAGATGCACAGGTGTTGTGTTATTGTGGAATGAGAATAGATTACAGTATTTAGACAGCTTTAGTATCTGGTTACATACTGGAGACACTATATATCAATGCCAAGTTTAGGACATTGTAGAGGTTCTCTGGTAGACTCAGAGATCTCTAGAGTTGTACAACTCTTTCTATAAGTGTAATAATTATCAATGTGATAATATGTGCCTGGGCTTAATCCTCCCATTACAGAACATATGGGGCTGCTCACAGAAGGTTTATATACCCATTAAAAAGGGAATGTGCATGTTCTCCATAAAATACAGATTTCCATCCTTTATCTGTATATATAATATAATATAATATAATAATAATAATAATAATAATAATAATAATAACAATAATAACAATAATAACAATAATAATAATAATAATAATAATAATAAAGTGTTGTCTTGCAGCTCTGATTATTTTTCTGACTCTGTTCACAGAGGTTTGGCTCCTCAAGCATTAGCAATTCTGGATTCCCCCAAGCACAGACACAATCTGTTGGCTGCAAGGTGTCAGGACAGGTCCTATGTTACCTGTCCTATGTTACTGAAGTCAGAGGCAGGAGCACACAAAACAGGAAGGACCCAGAGCCCTTCATGAAGTGAACTCCAACTGATACCTTGGTTGAGCATCGTTTGAAGAGGATAAAATTTTCATTGTGTAACTCCATTTTGACAAAGAGAACCCAGGACCTGAACACAACCAGCATGAAAAACCTTTGTGTATTAATTCCTGGCTTAAGAAGGACCCTTGCTAGAAATGCCTGAAGAGAAGAGAGACAATATGTCTTTCTGCAAGGCAAGATGTGATCTCTGGAAATCCAACAAACCTAACCTAAATAACCATTTTAAATATACATCTTTGACTGTGAAAACTTAACAACTTGCGCTAGCCATAGGGCAGAAATATAGAAGTGTTTAATGCAAAGAAAACATCAAAGGGAAAAGCTAAGTTTCAAAGACAGGACTTCTAAAAAGCAATACCACCATTCTCCAAAGCTCCCCAGGCTCTTCTCTAGTGGCTTTCTCAAGTGGAAGTGTTCAAGGGGACATAGATCAACCAGATTTGAAAACAGAATTTTTCAGTGGCATTCTTCAACATTCTAGATAAGACTGGGGGAATTTTTTCCTGCTACAGTTCTGTGTCTTTATTCTAACTCATTGTGGTGCTGACATCTTCTCTGGAATCACCTCATGATGATTCAACTCAACAATCCTGTTTTACCTTTCAGGTCAGTGTTCTCACTAAAGTGGGGGAAGGTTGAATTACCCTGACTTTGTGGTATGCTCCGTGTTTTAACATCCAGTCAGATATGAGACCCTCCTCTTCCTTACTTGTTTCAACCTTCTCCTGGTACTAAGTGTACCAGTAGATATTTTATGTATAAACATTTAGTTATATTATCCCAGTAGTTATTTTATATATAATTATGTATACATACATATATATAGTTTAATTTAACATTTTTAAATTGAAGTGGAATCAGAAGAGTTTTGCTAAAATTAGCCTTTTATCTGAATACAGTATTGACCAAAGATGATATGGTTTTGATTCTGAAAGACCAAAACCACATTATAACTAATCTTTGTATGATTCTTATTGTAACAAATTGTGTAGAATGCTTTGCCTCACTTCCTGTAGTCATGACATTTTATTCATGCACTATAACTTTTAAGCATACACTGTCATACTGTTAATATACAGTAAACAATATAACTGACTTTCTTAAGAGCTCCCTTTCTCACTTCTCAAACCTCCACGAATCACAATAAAGGCATCTTTGAGATTATATTTTTCTTACCTAAGAAAAGTCACCAAGTTGATCACCATCTGAATCTTTTCAGCATTTCAAAGCCATCTTCCATCTGTATCTTTGCCAGAACAGTACAAGGGTTTCCTTTCAATTTGTAGTTGCACTGGGGAAGTATTTTGATTTTTGATTTGGACTGTGATCTCCCAGAGGTTCCAGGGTTTCTGGCTGAAAGTAAAGATTCATGTTTTATGTTTCCTTGCAGCAGAGCAGTACTATGCACTGCACACTGTGCTTCAGCCTATAGATTTTTGAAAGCATGTCCGGTACCTATTTTGTGGGTCTTTGGACACTCAAGCATGGTTTCCTGAGGGAATGAGTCAGGCTGCACACATTTTCAGCCTCTCTTTGTTCCACAAACTATGTAATACTCTCAGAGACTACTCACAGTAATATGTGGTAACAGACTGAAGTGTCTATATAAAAATATCTGAGTATTTGGCACCTGGTATTATAGCCTGCCCCATAAAGCCATGCTTGCATTTAAACAATTCCTGAACTCTATACCATGACTTACACAATGCTGGGTGGAGGATTAAATAAAGCCACTCATATTAGGGACCACAACTTGTTCTTTCCCGAGCAAAGTCAATCACAAATGAATATGGATCTGAAATAATGCTTTAATCTTAATAACTCTTTGGTACCCCTGTATATCTTAAACTCATTGTTTTAAATAGTGCACAACTGCCTATACCATGTGGGAGGCACAGAGCCAGCACAAGCAGTTCCAAACAGAGCAGCCTTCTCAGTGTTCAGCTGGGAGCTTTATTCAAGCACTGACCCACTTGAAATGGCAAGTGTACTGAGCCTCACTTAGTAAAAAGTATAACATGGAAAGTATAACCACACATCCATTGTCATCTTTGAAAATCTACAGAGGTGACAGCACAAGTAAGCCTAAAACTACTTTAAAAAAGAAGTAATTTAAAATTACACATTAATGGTTACACACACAGAACTATTAAACTTGCTATCATTTGTAGGCATACAGAATTAGTACATTGTTTTGTGTATTTACTTCACCCTTCACCACCGCGACTGCCAAAAGTTTGCCAAAATGTGTTTTCTTTCTTTCATTTCCCCTTTGCTTCTCGGAGGACTGTTAGATTCTTGTGTGTGTGTGTGTGTGTGTGTGTGCCAGTTCAGGCTTATAACCCTGCAGTTTGAGTTTATCTTGGCTGTAAAACGCAACAGTAATTTATATGCTCCCTTACTCGGCGCTCCTCTGAGGCACTGCCAGCTGTCTAGCCAGCAGTTTAAAGAAAGAGCTGTAATGAGCATGAGTGTGTAGGGGGTAAGAGAAGATGCATGCAGCACACAGCCATGTTCCTGTTTCCTTAGCTGGTGGTGGTTATGTTTAAATGGCATTACAGAAAACTGTCAGCGTGGTGAGATTCTCTGCACACACACCACACACCTCCTCCCATGGATTTCTCATTCTGTTCTTTCATTCCTCACTAAAGAATAGGTTTAAAGGATGAGACAAAGCCTGGAGCAGCTGTTCTGTGATACAGAATGTGAGTTATGAGTGTAAAACCTTGCTCCCTCCTGCCTTTTTCCCCTTTATCAAGAGAAAGCTCTTTGAGCAGGCAGACAAAGCCTGATGGTGATCTTGATGTACTTGACACAGGCTTTGATTTTAGCTTGCCTGAGCTCTAGTTTTTGATGTAATACAGTTGTGAGTTTTATTTCTTCCATAGCTGTGCAGTATGCTTATTTAAACTTTACCATCACTGTTGTGTTGGGAACAGGAAAAAAAAAAAAAAAAAAAAAAAAGTATTTTACCTGTAACTCACTTCAGTCAAGGACTTTTTTCCCTGCCGTTTTCTTTAAAACGTTGTCATATGCATATGTAAAGCAAAAATTACACCTTCACTCAGTCTCTGTGTGTTGCAGAAATCCTTCAAATAGCCCCAATAATTTTCCTGAAGTCCATTAAAACATGGTAGGTTAGACTCTGATCTCCGTGCGACCAGTGTGAATCCAGAAAAAAATCCCATGTCATCCCACTAGGATCAGTAGAATTCATTTAGTATTACACTGAAGCAACAAATGAAAACCTGGCTCAGTGCAACCCTTCCACTTACATGGCAAAATACTTCCTTTTCCTATAAACTTTCTTTAAAAATCAAACCATCCAATCTTTTAACTGGAGTTTTTGGACTCTTCAACACACCAGCAGAAAAATATGGATTTGATTCCTGCAATATTCTTAAAAAAGCTGATAATTATGATATGAGAGAAGATATCTTCAGTACAGAAATACAATTCTCCCTCAACTACCAACAATATTCCATAAGATTTAATTAGATTTGAGCTATGGTTTTCCTATATAGTGCAGCAGGACAAAAATTAAGACGTATAAATAAAACAGAATCCCAGAAAATGTTGAAATCATCTTGATCATGGCAGAGCACGGGGAACAGCTATTTCTTATATGATAATTTTAATTATTGGTCTTACAAATAAAATACCATGGAAAGGGAATATCCCCCTCAATCATAACACACAGCCTGTTCAAATTCATGATGTACAAAGTGTTTTGGAGTATGTGAAACCCACAATAATGAGAAACTAATCTCAGGTGAGAGTAACTGAGCTTCCTTAGGCAGAGGAATATGCAGATAACCCACAAGTCCATATATATTTTGAAGCACAATTTAAAGTGTGATCCCATCTGGAAGGTCTTGGCTCCTATGCTGTTTATTTTAATAAATCCTGGCTAAGTAGTTAAATGTAATAGAGCCCTCCCTCAAGGTGCAATTTTCACCATGATTCAATAAAAATAAACCTACAAATGCATGATCTCGTCTTTCACAGAGCCCATGAACAGGTTTGTTTAATCGTAAAACAAAGAATCCTAGAGGGGTCAGAAATATAGACAGGAAGTAACAAAATGAGATTCAACATGAAAAAAACTCAAGTTAATGTGTCTGAGGGAAAATAAATTGAAACAGATATTCAGCAGGAGGAAAGCACTTGCAAAAGAGAGACGGTAAAAGAGCTCAACCAGAATAACAGAAAACTGAACATTAGCAAAGAACTTGTGATACAAAAGTGATGACAAAAGAGACCGCTGCACTTTCTGAAACAAAATCTGTAATTTCTTTTATGCAAGGGGTGGCACCAATTCAGATAAAACAGGGTGCTGTTAAAATGTCCAGGAAAGTTCAGAGAAGATCCTAAATTCAATAAATAAAAGATCTTATAGCACAATGAAAAAAAAAAAAATGTCCTGAGCTTTCTTCTGAGTATTTCCATGGGCTTAAAATGCACCAAGATAAGCTAAGTCTCAAATGGTAACTGCTATGATTAACTGTAGGATACAGGCACCAGGGAGACATGAGAATTATTCAGGCCAAGGACCGACTCCTCTGAGCCTCTCTTCCTCTTCATTGTCCACAGAAGGAAACAGTCTCAGATCAACAGGAAACTGCATGGTGGTCTGCAGGATGGAATCACACAGAGTTCTTAGTCCAAGAAGGTGTAACTATGATTCAGAAGATGGAAGAAGGCCAAATTAAATGTAGACTGAGTATCAGGGAAAAATAAATAAATAAATCCCTACATTGAAATCTAAGTCCAGCTTCCCAGAAGACTTGGAAGAAAGTATCACCATCTGTTGGATTTACTTAAAACAAAGGAGTATAACACACTACAATGTAGAGATTTGGATGATTTAGATGATGGTTCTGATTACACAGGTCTCATACCATACTAGTTATTCAGATTCTGACTTGAGGTATTTGCATAGCACAAGTTGAAGCCATGAATTATCTATCAGCCTGCCTTGGTGTTCCAAGGAGAAGTAGATTCCCCCACGTTTACTTCAGTCAAGTCACTGGGCTAAAGACCCTTTACACTCTTCTCCACTGATTTAGCACAGAGGACCCTTTGTGGAGGAAGCCAATACCTTACACTCTAGATGGAATAAATGGGACAAGTTAACTAATCCCTCTCTATCACAGCACCATATTTTGGACTTAATTTGTTCTGTCCTTTTCCATCTGGGAAAGGATAATCTAGATTCTTATAAGCTACTAGAAGCAACCATTTACTCTGAGTTTAAACTAGATTATTGCATTTCATTTGAAACTGTTCTGACTTGCTTGATTTATGGAAGATGTGTGTGTGAAAAGGAAGAAAAATACATTTGCATCCATCTTTCCCACAATTAAGTTTTTATTTATCTTATAATCATTTTAGTAATTTCACAACTTTCTGTGATTTATGATTCTTTCTTCCTTGTCACCAAAAAGTAACCAAATGACTGGACATAGATCTTAGTAGAGTGATGCACAAAAGAAGAAGATATAGGCTTAAGACTGTTGTACAGATACAGCAGTTTAATTAACACTTATTTGTTCCTTTCTAAAAATTGTACCTGTAAAGATAAAAATGAACTTCACTAAAGAATGACAATTACTGTCTTTTCTCTCTTTTATCAGCTGTATTTTTCTCTCCATAGAATCACAGAATCATTAAGGTTGGAAAAGACCTCCTAAATCATCCGGTCCAACCATCCCCCTACTACCAATATTACCCACTAAACATGTCCTCAGGTAAACCTTCAAGTTTAATCCATCTGTTAAACTTGGTCTTTTTCTATGTTCTCTTGGACTTCTTGGATTGATGCCACAGAAATAATGACAAAATTCCTGGAAACACTTCCAGAACTTCTGGCTACTTCAGGTGGATTCAGAAGTACATCAGCTTTGCTCCATCCTTATGGATGTTGCCTGTCTCTATTACAATGAAGAAATAAAATAAATGATAACTCAAATGCTCACTACCCAAAAATTATGCATGATATAATTTTTCCTATTTACATGTTTTCCTTTTTTTTTAGTTAGGACTAAGCTGGTAAAAACAAATGTGTAAATTTCCCTTTGCTACTACAACCTTAATTCATTGAACAGGAAGGAGACAGATCTAGTTATGACAGGAGTTTTTTTGTTTTGTTTTGTTTGGCAAATATGAGGCATAAATCACTGTTTTCCTCAGAAAGATTTGGTTCATATTTGAAGATTTTATTTCAATCAAGTAAAAATTTCTAACTTTCATATGCTAATGATAAATTTTGAGATTTTTAAATGCCTAATTTTTATAATCCATACACTTTATGCTATGAAATTCAACAAAAAATAAATGGTTGAGAAAGTGCTCCTAGAGTTTTTGGCCACCATTCTGATTGGTTGTTGATTTTGATTTTATTTTTTTAATAGAAGCTGATTTACAGAGACGATAGTAGTCATCAAAGAAAGTAATGACATGCTTTCTTTGAAAGAAAGCACCTTTCATGTCCCACAAGTATATGATCAAAATGAGTAATTGGATGAAGAGCAGATGTCAAAACTAGAAAACACATAGTCATGGAAGCAGCAGAGAACAAAAGATGTAGAGGTAGTTTTAAAAAGTATCAGCCACTTTTTAAACTGCCACCTGCTAAGTAAGCCGCTTTCCCTGATAGTTGAGACAATCCATAAAAGGACTCCTGACAGGTTTCTGAAACAAAAAACAATATAAGATGCAGAACTGCCATTAACTGCTTTTGATTGGAAGCAGATTGTTGTCCTGTCACATCTTACCTGTTGTATTTTACGTCTACTGCTGTGAGCCAGCCCTTCTTGACTTCTTTTCTTCAGGACTGCTTTCCTAAACACTGAGAAAACTGCTCTTGTTCCTGACACTCTGTCTGTTGTGATAAGAGCAGTTTTTAGCCCTTTTCATATTCCTACACATTTGGTTAGTTTTTGTCTGTCTATTTTTCAGTCTCTGTCTTCCTATCTACCTGTTTGAAGACTGGGATGCTTGCATGGCAAATTTAGGCTGCTACTAACATACTTCCTTTTCATACTTACCTTTGTTGCAATTGATACCTGTGAATTAAAGGTTGAAAACTGCCACAAAGGAGTATTTCAGATTCCTATGCTCTCAACAGAGCACCCACCTCCT